>NW_006239194.1:806523-806982 GCF_000226075.1 Solanum tuberosum | reverse complement strand
TATAAAGCTTGTAAAACAGTGTAAACAACTTCGTTCGTCAAAGATAAAGCAATAACAAAACTTAAATATAAAAGTAATATAACTTTAGTGGGAGATTCTTTAACCGACAACCACCACTATGACCCTAAGTGGTGATACAACGTCTTGCCCACGCTGCCAGAATTGTCCTATACTTTGCAGTCATATAGAACGCCTAACTTAGTGGATCCACTAGTCTATGCTAAAAGCATCTTAAGGGGTCATCTAAAAAGTATGATCATTTACTACCTATGATGGCTACATGATTTATGGAGACTTGAGTTAATATGAACTCGCATCCCCATATCGGTGCTCAATACTACTCCCAAAAATATACTTAGCTCATATGTTTTAAAAACAATCTTCTTTCTTTGAATTGAGATAATTATTCAAAACTTAACTTAAAAGCTCTCTTGGAATCGATGTTCCCTTTCTTGCTCA
>NW_006239194.1:790130-805958 GCF_000226075.1 Solanum tuberosum | reverse complement strand
TATCAATATACAACCAATATAACTCGAAAAACAACCCGAAAATATGAATCAATTCACCCCCAAGTATCAACAACTCAACCAACAAGAATTCTACAATTTGTTCTTCAAGAACCTCACCTCTTCAACATCTACACAACTCAAAATCAATGAATTGAAACAAGTTGGTGTGTGGGTGAACTAACCCAACACGAAAAGATCTCACATACCTTAATAGGGATCACCCCCGACGAATTCCACTCGCAAGCTTGGATGATCTTGACAAATTCTTGCATTTTTCTCCCTTTGTTTCTTTTTTTCTCTCTTCTCCAAGCCCTAAGCGTATTTCTCAATTCTTCAAACTGACTAAGTCATGTTTTACCCCAATAAATCCCTAAAATCAAATTAGGAAATTAATTAGAAAAAAGACTACTTTGCCCTTCCCTAAATCCGGATTGGGACTTTCCTCAATCGAACAGCCCAACTTCCAAAAGGCATATCTCACTCATACGATGTCAAAATCGTGCAATCTTGGCGGCGTTGGAAATATTTATCCAAGGAATTTCCAACCATATCAATATCTTCTCCTAAATTCTCCTGATCTAGGAGTTATGGCCATTTGAAAATGGCCAAAACTCACTTTCTTAACTTGGACAAAATTTCCAAATTTCCTTATTCTTTCCAAAAATTAATATTTTCATATTTTAAACTCTTTATAGTCGTTTCTAGGTGCGAGATGTTATAAATACAAAAGAACCCTAAATGATAGGGTTTTCTAATTTGTGATCTCCGCCTCTTCTTCACCTTGTTTTCATCGCCTCTGCGGAGATGTACTCTCTTGTACTCCCCAACTATAGCTTCCTTCCCCTTTGGTTATGGGTGATTAACATTACCCACCCTAATGTTGTTGTTGTTGTTGTTGTTGCTATTGAGATCAGCTTTCAAAGGTTCATTTTTTTAGCCATTTGACTTCTTCGTTTTTTTTTCGTTTCTCAACTGACTCTGCTTTCTTGTTTGAAGGTGTACTACAAATTATTAAGTATTCGAAAAAATGGTGGAGATGGAATAAAATTGATGTTGAGAATTTATATGCAAAATCCAACTAATTCAGGATTGAGGTATTATTGCAGTTGTTGAATTCCTATTTTTGTATTATTACTATACTGCATTTTCTTAGAAAGGAAAAAAAAGTATAATGTACTAGCTAGGCTAATCTTATCTGCATCACTTTCAGGATTCAAAATAGAGTAGAAAATCCTAAAACTGCCAGCAGCATTACGTGTGAAAGAGAATTTAGACTCTCTTGTTCTAGTCTGACCTCAAGTTTGGAACCTTCGATTTCAGGAGGCAGTTGCAACTCTTTGGATAGCTACAAAAGTTTAACTATTGATGGTAATAATATTGATACTTAGTTTCATCCTATTTTTTTCCTATTTAAGATTATGATGATAAATATTGAATTCAATCTGTTAGATGTCCACTATTTCGTCAAATATCTTTCTACACCTATAATGACTACTTGTTTTTATGCCTTTTTTTAGTCATCATTCTCTAATTTGGTTGTATAAAGATGTTATCAAGTCATTACATTGAATGAAGAACTGAATTTTGTTATTACCAATATACTTCCATTTTCCCCAGAAAATATATCAATTAAATTTTTACAAATGAAACTTAAGATTCGGGAAGCAAGTATCATTTGTCTGTCTGGTGGATCTCACGAAATTATAAATTGGAAAATCTACATGAGGACCTATTTGGGGGAAGGTGATACAGAGTTGTGAGATTCAACCTCTTCCGTTTCTCTTGCTGATCCGGATGGAAATGATTCAACTATTACATTGACTCGTACACAAATTTTAATTAATCACCTTACTGGAATTTTAGATATATTAGAGATATAATTAGAAGCTAAGACTTGATAATAGAAGGATTTGTGTTGAGTGAGGCTCAAAGTATTATTGTTCTTGATCTCTTTGACCAGTTGGAGAATCAGAAGGCTTTAATTAGTAAAAATACAGAAGAGTGGGTGAAGATTAGGAGAAGAGTGTTGTTTGATTCGGTGGTTGAATGTCTGGAATTCAGATGTAAACAGAGTTTTGGTAGAGGTTTTGAAGTTTGAGCAAAGTGGACAACCACTCCTTCCTTTTGACCAATGTTGTCCATTTTGATCAAGCTTCAAAACCTCTGCCAGAACTCTGTCTACATCTGAATTCCAAACATTCGACCACCAAATGAAACAATACTCTTCTCCTAATCGTCAGCTGCTCTTCTGCATTTTTATTAGTTCGAACCTTCTGATTCTCCAACTGGTCAAAAAGATTAAGAGCTTTAATACACTGAGTCTTACTCAACATAAATTCTTCCATTATCAAGTCTGAGCTTCTAATTATATCTCTAATATATCTAAACTTCCAGGAAGGTGATTCACTGAAACTTGTGAAAGTCGATCTAGTAGTTGAATCCTTTTCACCAACATCAACAAGAGAAACAGAAGAGGCTGAGTCCAACAACTCTTCATCAACCAAATGTGTCCTCATGTAGGTTTTTCAATTCACGATTTTGTGAGATCCATCAGACAAATGATTCTTGCTCCCTTAATCATAAGTTTCATCAATCAAGATTTAATTAATATTTTTTTAGGAAAAAATGGAAGTATACTGATATCATCACGATCTTAAATAGCAGAGAAGTTCTTCTAGTCCCACACTGGCTGGAAAGACAAATTTTATGTATCAAAATGACATAAAATAGTGTGGCATAACACATCAAAAAGCATACCTTTCTCGGCCTTTTGGCTAATTAAGATCAAGTATAGTATCTGTTCTTATCAGTTTAATATCTGATATGTGAGTCATTGACTCACACGATATTAACTCTAAAGGTCCACCACGGTAGCTTGCTATTGGGACCTTCAAGAGTCGCCTTGAACTATGATCCTATATATAATAATCTTATAGGATTCGATTCCCATCTTGTAATCACCTTCCCCAAGCCAAAACTTTTTTAGAAAGAAAACAATATGGAAAAAGAGAGGCTCATATGCACTATTTTGTCGTCAATATCAGACATGGTGAAGACCCAAAGCTCTCACATATTTGTGCAATTATCTTCACAGCACTCAAACGATGCACCAGCCGGGAATCGAACCCAGGTCTGTACTGTGGCAGGGTAGTATTCTACCACTGGTGCTTCATGCTATATCTATCCAATGTTGAATATGGAATCAATACTGGTAGATTCAATTAGTGCTACTAGGAAGGATGATCCATCAAAGACTTTTTCGTCTATGTTACGAATCTTAGAATGTCACGATTGATGCTCCAACGATTGTTACACATTTTACAAATGCGGATTTAGAGTTGTCGCCTTCAAGCACATTTGCACAAGTGGAGGAAGGTTTGGTTTGTCTTACAATATTGCCTGCAGATGAAATTGCTATATCTGGATATGATCTTGTGGACAATAAAGTATCTTTTTTTCCTACAGATTGCACTAAGTACTAATGTTGTTAAAAGTAATTCAAATTGTATTGATCAATTCTTGATACCTTATGTATTTTATTTTATTTTTTCCTTTTCATATACTGATCTTTGTTTCTTCTTTTCTTTGGTTTCACTATTGAGACACACGAAGAGTTGGTCATATGTGTGATTTAAATTTAAAAAGTCGAGTTTTTTTTTTAATGAACAACTAACACTACACAACATTTATAACAGGAGGAAAGAATGACGGATTAAAAGAAAAAAAGAAGGAATAGATGCCAGCCAGAATTGTCAAACTAATTTTGATCAAGCAAAAAGCTCAAATACAAAGCAAGGGATAAAGGGACAAACTTACACAAATACACTAAATGCATAGACTCAAGGGAGGAAATGTTGAATAAATGAAGAAAATCCTTCGACGAATCAAAAAATAACTCGAAAACTTTGTTTCAATGGCCTTAATTTTGATAGATGGACTTCTTAGAGTCCTTCTAATTTGCCAGTTTTATCCCAGAAATCTGTATGACGAATCGTATTTATATGAAATGTTTCAGATCAGCTTGAAGAGATTAGTGAATGCACATCGAAAAAAGAAAACATTTTTAGCATTTGTTTTTGGAGAGAAATGTATAATAAGTTCTTCAAGTACCACACTGCCAAGAAAGAGAGATTTTATTTAACAAGTGACATATAAAATAGCGCGGCATAACTCATGGAAAAGCATACCTTTCTCGGCCTTTTGGCTAAGATCAAGTGTAGTATCTGTTCTTATCAGTTTAATATCTGATATGTGAGTCATTGACTCACACGATATTAACTCTATTTTTTTAGGGGGAAGGTCCACCACGGTAGCTTGCTATCAAGACCTTCAAGAGTCGCCTTGGTGTTGCACTACTGCCTTGGCCTGGCTCACCCCACCAATTCTAGTTCTAAAATCTTTTTGTTTCTTAATAGAACACAATTTGTCCCTTCTAATATTGGGCAGTTTGATCCATAATGCCATTCCAAGTTGGTGAATAGTTTTACAATACTATTGAATTCGATTTACCATCTTGTAATCTCCAACGACATTTAAAAATATGGAAAAAGAGAGGCTCAAATGCACTATTTTGTCGGGTATCAGACAAGGTGTGGATCCTAGTTCTCACTAATTATACTCAGATAATGCACCAGTCGGGAATCGAACACAGGTCTGTACCGTGGGAGGGTTCTATTCTACCACTGCTCCTTTTGATGATTTAAGAATTACATTTTCCATAGTTATAGCAAAGTTCCACATCTAAACTATTTCATAATAATAAATTGAAAATGTAATAAAATTTTCCATATAAGGATAATGAGGGAAAGTACTCTCGATTGTACCGACATCAGTGAGGAGACAACCCATTTATGATTCCGGCCTTCTCTAGTAAAAGAAAGGATCAAGAATGTTATATATTTCAGGAGTTAGATTAGTTGGCAACGAACAAAAGAATTGCCTCAACCAAAATTGTTTGAATTAGTCCTAAAAAGTCACTCAGGTTCGTTATCAATTAGTTATCAGTGAAAACATAAAAAGATAAAAGAATCAACTAAGTATCAAATCGATCAAATTGAACAAATAATAGGTCAAGATCATGTTGTTTATTGGAAATTGAAGAGGGAAGAACAAGCAGACATCGAATGATGTTTACTTGTTAAGCCCTGAGGCAAGTACATTTGAAAATTGATACATCGATAGAAAGAAAGAAGTATTTTTATTTAAAGAGGGTCAAAAAGTAGCTTCCAATTCAACTTTGTGCTATATTCCATATTATAAGGACACCAGCAAGCAGCTATTGAATGATTGTGAACAATATAACAAGCGAACTCTTTACCCTTAAATGATATCCTATTTATTGTCACATTAGCAATAAAAGCATAGCATACTGTTTCAACGACATTTTTTCGCGTTGAAAAGACACACATCACAGGTTCAAACTCTTACCACAAATAAGAACCTGATATTTAAGTAAAGAAGGGTAGAGAGGCGGGCTAATTATCCACAATATTTCAAACCGCATGCCACGGGCAATCGGGAATTTTTCATCTATCATAAAAAACAAAAAGGCGTCTTTTCCTATTACTCACTTGTAGCTCAATGAATCAACATCAAGAAAAGAAGTACCTTATAACTGCTCACATATACAACAAAATACAAACAAGAAGTGGAAGATTGAGCGCATTTTTGCATCTTTTTCCTTTTCTAGGAGAAATAAACTTAGATGGACCGCTCTCGAATTTCCGGCTGTCATTTCTGTCAATCGCCGGAAGACAGTACTGTATATGCAAAGTACATTACTGTCTCCTTCCGTTCCTCAAATAATCCATTCTAATTGCCCAAAGCTGCTCCCCAACGATCTTCATATCTGGACGATCTTTTCGTGTAGGTGCTGCACACTGAATGGCTAAACCAAACATTTTCACTAGTATCTCCCCATTTACGGATTCCTTCATTTGAGGGTCCAACATCTCCAATACGCTACCTTCGTTGTACTTCCTAAAAACCTGCATATTCACATCATATTTGTACCCGATAAGCTAATATAGGGATTAGTTTCTGTTTTATTTGAAAAAAAACTACATGTTCTCTCATTCTCTAAATGCCTAAATTGTGTGTTGTCCGGAGCAAAGATGTGTGTCTGATCCTTCAAAAGTTATTCATTTTTGGAAGATTCAAGGAAAGATACCGGAGAAAGTAACAGAGTACTGTAGACACAATTAGCACATCTAACAGAAATAAGTTAATAGTGTAGTTAATTAACTATTAACAGAGATGATCGGTAGAGCCAACAAAACAAGATTTACCCAAATTAACTTAACGGGGAAAAAGAGCTTACCCATCTAAGTGTCACCCTCTCATCAGGAGGTCTTCTAAGCTCCACAGGACGACGACCCGTTAGGACTTCTAATAACAATACCCCAAATGAGTAGACATCACTTTTTGGTGTGAGCTGATATGTTTTCATGTACTCAGGGTCAAGGTAACCAACTGTGCCTTTCACTTGGGTCGAAACGTGTGTTTTATCGGCGTCTGAGCCTCCAAGCCTGGCAAATCCAAAATCTGCAACTTTGGCACGCATGCTCTCTGTCAGGAGAATGTTTGATGACTTCACATCTCTATGGATAATTTGCTTTTCTGTGGAAAACAAAAATAGGATTGCGTCAAATCTAGATGATCAAACTAGACTGGAGGACCAAAACTAAAAACAGCACCGACTCTGATCAAAACATTTGAATCCTGGTTTAAAAGAACGGATTATGAAATTTTGAAGCTCAACACATAGGAGCTACCGGATAAATAACAAGGCTTTGGAAACTATACTTGTCCGTCTTGAAAGCTAAGAATGAAAAGATCTCGACTAAACGAATCTATCATCTTTTCCCATTTCGTCATCTTTATTTATTGATCAGTACTGGAGTTTTAAGCACCAATAAACCATTGCAAACTAAGAAAAGAGAATAATTAGCGATGAACAGTAACATACCAGCATATAGATGGAGGTAAGTTAGGCCATGAGCAATGTCAATTGCAATTTCAAGTCGCTGATTGAAATCTAAGATTTTTCCACGTCCACCTGCCAGAGAACTCAAAATTATTGTCTCCACATTTTTACCAGAATGGAAGTTGTGGTTAGTGAACTAAGTTTAAGAAATGACATACCATCTAGATGTTCACGTAGTGTACCATTAGCTACATATTCCGTAATGATGAGGCGTTCATTTCCCTTATCAACAAAACCAAGAAGCCTAACTAAGTTACGGTGCTCAATTTTTGCCAAAAGCTCAACTTCACTTCTAAATTCATTGCTCAAAGCATCAAAATGCTCCTGTAAAATATTCAGATATTAGAATGTTGCAGTTTTTTCTCACAGATAAAACTAGATATTAATAGCTAAAATAAAGGAACAAGAAAGAAAAGCCAATCTTTCCTCCTACAGAAGTGATTTAATATTTGGCAACAAATATCTAATCATTCCCCCCTAGTACTTCATACTTTAATCGGGCCTTTGATCTTAATTCATTGTATTTGAGCTTATGTTGGTTTGTCTTGATGTCTTAGGTACATTTTGGATTGAGAGCTAAAAGGATTAAAATGAGCAAGGAAGGATCAATGTCGCATAGTGTCGCGTGGGAAAAGTGCAAAAAGCATATGCAGCAGCTGGCAACAGTGTGCGAGTCACCACTTGCATTGCAGAGGTGCCGCATCACTACATGTTTGTGCCATGGCATAGGTGCCACATAGGCATCGCGAGAAAATTGGTCGTCTGAAATTTGTTAAGCCATGTGCACCACCCTAATCTATGCATATTTGTCCTTGATCAATTGTTAGTGTTAGATTCATTAGTTTTATCAATTTCATATCCTTGAAGTAGTTGATAAATGTAAATCACTCTTTGGGAAAAATACTCTATTAACAATTTGGTAATAGTTAAGTCTGATAATTGTTTATCATAAATCTATGTCGGTTCGACACTCGACTTTTGAATCACTATATTACTTGTACGACCACATATATTCCCCAGGGTCACCTATATCCCTATTTCTCTTCTAGCTCGTGGATTCTCTCTTATATCAATTTATAGCTGAATTTTTTTTGCCTTTCCTCCTCTTCACACGAAAAACAATTCAAAAAGTGTCAAGCGATTACTAGGCATGTTCAGAATTTAAGAAGCTATGCCTTCTATAATAATGTTGGTATAACCAAAAAGACATAATCATAGATAAAAACTGAGACGTGTCTTCAAATGAGAGTTCTTTGCCTACAAGAGAGGAAGCATAGAAGTCGAATAAACAAATTATCTTCACAAAACCTAAATCATTGAGAGAATTATGACCAACAAGACTCTTCACATTAGAGAACTACGTTATGTTTGTAATCTGGCAGGTGATAAATAGCTCTTAATCTAGCAATTGAGCTTGTAACTAAAACCATCCATTATTGACCCGTTTCTGATTTCTGAAGTGGTGATTATCATCTATAGCATATTCATAGAAGATGCATTATATGGTCCAACATTCTGCTTACTTATCTCTCTTTCCCTGGAAAAGATCGGTCTTTGTTACTCCCTTAAATGCATGCTTTGTAATCCGGGAAAGTTCTCATCTATTTTGTATTTGTAGCATTTTGGCGATATGGCCAAGTGTTAAGGCAGAGGAAAGCAAATCCTTGATCATTGTTCTCTTTACACTTGTAGCGATTTCAAATAACCAGACAAGAAAAAACCCTCTGAATTATGGAAGGTAAATTGCAGAAAGGAAATTAATATGAGGAACAAATAAATATGAGGCGTTTCCTGCTTGGGAAGTAAATATGCAAGGCTTGGGAGATGATGGCCCTATCACTGTCAGCCTTATCTCTATTTCTTGATTTAAGTTATTGACTTGCACATATCAGCCAAAGCTCGATGCCTCACAACATCAACTACTAGATTAATCAGATGTAATGCCTTTGCTATTTTATTTTTTTAATATGACGATGGTGTCAGGACCAGGTAGCATGCATCTTCATTATTTCACCCCACCAGTACAGGTACTGTGCCACTCTGTCTACCAAAGCTTAGGCATATGGGAAGAAATCACCAAACGTTTTTTTGTCTCTGCTGGAATTTGCAACTGAGACATCATGGTTATCCATCCTCCCACTTCATTGACGAATGACAACTAAGCCACACCCTTGGGTGCTGTCTAATTTCCAACAGCGAAGACAATATCCTAATCAATTCAAAGAATTACTAAACTAGGAGTCCATAATAATGTGCTGGGAGACCTTCAATCAACTTTAAAATGCAAGTAAACTCTATTAACCCATTCCGTTAAATTGTATATCAGTTAATGCAACTTCAACTTAATAGTGAAAGCTTGTTCCAAATGGTTTTCTTAAAAAGAACCATAACATATACTATAAGATTTGCAAATTCAAGACCACTAGACTAAATGGTAACTTACCTTCTTTGCGCGTTTAATGGCAACTGTTTGGCCATCTGGTAGTTGAGCTTTGTAGACCATTCCAAACCCTCCCTCTCCAATTTTTAGGGATGAAGAGAAATTTTGGGTAGCTTTGAGAGCTTGATTCATGTTGAGGTGAATGGAGCCAATTCTATTGAGTTTCGGAGACATGCTAAATCTAGAGGGACTAGGCGGCACTCGAAGTGGACTAGCTGGTACTCGTAGTGGACTGCCCGGTGCTTTTTCAGGAACAAAATTCATCTCCAAAGAGCACGTAGAGTCCACTGCAAGGTAAATGTAATATCATTATAAATAACCATCACATCCAACAAAGCAACAAGTATCAGACTTTCAGCACAGATTCCAAAATTAATCATATGCAGATACTAGACAGATACTATAGGAGTAATGTCATTGGAAAATTCATCCGTCGGTACTTAAATTCGAATCAGAAACGCCAGTTTGTTGAATAAAGAAAGAAAGACCCAAAAAGGATGGCCATGTTTTGCTTGTGCACCAAGTAGCTGTACAGAAGAATGTAAAAAGCTATGAACTGAATACAGGAACATTGAAACGGTTAACTCACTTGAATTAGGGTCCTTCACAAGAGCGGATTGGTCCGTTTCCTTCTTCCTTGAACGAAAACAGGGGCAAATTAAGCCACAGCATAGAATAAAAAATGCTGGTACTGCCATGACCAAATTTTTCGGGGTTACTGAAATATCATCAGCATGCTTTTCCGTGGCCTTCTGTAATGTATCATCGAAATTGTGTCCGTTGGATCCTTGTCTGACCACCTTGTGTATAAATTTTCTTCCAGACTTGAAATGCAACTCATCTGCAAGAAGGTGTGGACAAAGTATATCACTACACAAATTATAAATAGCAATATCCAATGGAAGCAATTAGGGAAAATACAGAAAAGTTAAATGATTTCTATGAAGAACGTCTTAAGAGTATTCTTGGTAAGACATTTGAAAACAATATTGTAGCATACCAATCAATAAGTCCAATCCACAATATTGAAACCCAACATTTTGGATAACGCAATGCTCTGCATGATCAAATTTGAGGGCTTTGCAGAATAAATCTTTATCTGCTAATATGCCATTTACATAAAATACTTGGCGATTTAGATCATCTGAATAGTCAACTCGGTAAATTCCACAAGCTTCTTTATGTCCCAGCAGCCGAGAAGCAAAAATTAGCGGAAATTGCAACAGCAACAGTAAACACAGCAGAACTACAGCCATTTCATTAAAAAGTGTCATAATTGCCCCATTTCGTAAAACCAATATATACTGGATCCATTACAAAAATTTTAGTAGTCACAATAAACAAGATACAAGCCAAGCCTCCTCCTTTCCAAGTCAAGTCAAGAAGTCCAGTCAGAGTCACAAATCCATAAACAGGAACCTTTGGTTCAGAAAACCATTAATCAGGCAGCATCAACCTCCGCAATCGACGTGGTGAAGAGTCAACTTTTTCTTCCAGTTCCAACAGGATCAAAGTGGAAACTACCTCACTCAACAATCAAAATAACTACACAGTCCAGATACTTTCAGACTTCAGCTAAACAATTGAACAGAACCCAAAAACCAAGTCTTTCAACAGTTCAGAACTCCAATTTTCACTAGGAATTCAAGCTAAGCTCTAAGAGACAGCTACACTCCAATAGAAAATTCTTCTACAAAGATACCAGATAAGAAGATTCAATCACATACCCAATTAACCAATCACTTAAACAAAACAAAACAAACCAGATCAAAAAAAACCTCAAATACCCAATTCAGCAAAAAGCTAGAATCTTTACACTATGGACATTAAAACTAGTCTTCCCCACTTCACCAAACAACCCAAATAAACAAGCCAGATCAAGCAGCCCCCAAATACCCAAACACCCAATTCAGCAAAAAGCTAGAATCTTTACACCATGGGCATTAAAACTAATCTTACCCCACTTCACCAAACAACCCAAATGAACAAACCAGATCAAGAAACGCCCAAATACCCAATTCAGCAAAAAGCTAGAATCTTTACAATATGTCCATTAAAATTAGTCTTACCCACTTCACCAAACAACCCAAAAACACAAATCAGATAAAGAAAACCTCAAAAAACTAAACACCCAATTCTCCAAAAAGTTAGTCTTTTCACCAACTTTACCTCATATACAACAAAACCCTGTAATATTTTGCAGTTGAAAACACAAAGATCACTGTTGACTTCAGCATATATACAAAAACCAGAAGAAAGAATCAGTGAATATGGATTGTGTATGAAGAGAAAAACAAACCTGCAAACTAATAAAGGCGGCTGAGGTTTCTTGTAGGCAATAATAATATAGAGCTGATCTCTAGAGTTAAAAAATTAGAGATGTTTTTAGTAAATTTTCCAAATAAAAGACCAATCTTGGAGAAGGTGGGGGCTAGTGAGGTAAAAAATGGCTGTCAACCACGTAATATATGAAGTCAAGGAATACGTATGCATTCAGACGGCTAAACGCTGAGGATTGTTGACCGTTCAAGACACTCATTTGCCTACTTTGACTTCGATTGCGGTATTATTTTAATGAATATAATGTTTGAATAGATATTATTTCTTTTGTCATTATAATAAGTCACATGGTAGCATTTTGAAGATCAAAATATGATTATTTGATAGAATGAGATGTTATGATTACATCAAATATGAAATGAAATTTTTCATCGTTGCATAACAATGAATTTAATGAGACGCTGTAGTAAAACTTAAGTTAGAATAGTGGCAATTGATGGTTTTCATTGATAATTGTGGCAAATGAAGTAATAGCTAACGATGTGGTGAAATATTGATGATGTACGATTGTACGTGGTTGATGGTATGATAGTATATGATGGTTAGTAGTGATAATAGTTGATTGTGGTAATTGTGACGGTGATGATTGTGACTAAGATGATTGTGATTTGCGTGTGGTAGTTAATATTTGATAATGGTGGGGTGATAGTCATGGTTAAAAAGGAAAATAATAGCGATGAAATGTCATAATTAGAAAAAATCTTAAATAGATAATACTACTTTAGGATATTAGGACTTTGTTTTATAAATTTAAATTGTTTATACTTTATCGGTTCATATTTACTTGTTCGTGTTTGAGTTGATACACTCTTTAAAAAATAATAAATATTTATCGCTCATATTAATAATAAGTCATCTAAATGTTGGAAAAGAAATGGTATTTTATAGCTCTTGATATTTCAAACTAAACAAGTAAAATTAGACAACTATTTTTAATATATTGAAAAAGTAAAGATGAACAATGGCGTATTTACTTAAACTAATTAAGTGATTAAAGAAAAAAAGAACAATTAATTCAAGATACTCGCTTCGTTTCATTTTATCTATTATTATATCTATTAAATTAAATAGGTCTTAATATCTTTTGATTCTCTCTAAAATCAACATTATTTTTGGTCAAAATATGGCTTGTCAATGTCCATTTATTGAAATGGATTGCCTTCATTTTCATTAACAGTTCTTATGAATCTTAATTCATTTGACCATTAATTGATGACCATCATATATATATATATATATACTAGATAGGTTGAGGCCCGTGCTTAGCACGGGCCCAACACCGTATCATTATATGTGGGAGATCTAATGGTGAAATCGATTTCTTACAAGTTGTATTATGTCAATGATTCTATGGCAAAAAGAAACCCGTGAAACACTGAAAACAATATCTAAAATTAAGATACACCAATACCTCTAAATCAAAGCATTGCGACCAAAGGCTGTCTAATAGTACAATATAGTATGTACTTAATTAAGTACAAATGAGTTTCTTCCAAGCTCATAGGATACAAAAAAGTTTGACATTCCAAATATCAAAAATAGCTCTACAATAATGTAAAATTTTATGGTGCCTTTAAGAACTCGTTGGAAATTAAGCTCTCATCCACTTTGAGTAGTAGCAACCTAATAAAGTATAAATTATTAGAAAAATATTTTTTTTTTAAATGCAAGTACAATATGCAAAAAGCTCCAGGAATAAATGGGGAAGGAAGGGTCGTTAATAAGAATCAGTCTCACGGTTATTAGGTTCTTGAAGGAAAACAAATAATGACCTACTGAAATGATCCGTAACAATATTATGATATGTAGTGAGATTGAATTATCTGACATGTACCATTAAAATAATTTATATTAACAAATCTTACATCATGTCTAAGGTGCTCCAACAAATCTGAATGTACCCCCAAAAGAATTCTATACGTATGATATGGTTTTTTAGCTCAGAGGAAAGGAAAATGAAGACATGCAGTTCGTACATCAACTTATTTCATCTGTCATATTCGAACTTTACTTGATCAAATGCTAACAGCATGATCAGCCAGACCAACAGTTGCAGAGATGCTCAGTCCGCTTACAAGTTTGTAGAACTTCATCCAGAGTGCCAAATGGATCATCTATTTTCTGAAGGTTTTTTTTTTAATTAACATGTTGAATGCCATTTAACTCAAACCAATATCCCCTAAGAAGGCAACAACAGTGATCATCTATTCCCCAAAGTTATTTTTTATCGACATAGTGAATGCCATGTAACTCAAACCAATAGCTCCCAAAGAAGGCAACAACAGTGAAAAAAGCACTTACCTGATAAAGATGTACATCTCCGTTGGTACAAGTTACCTGCAACAGAAGTGCAAAAAGTACATGAATGAAAATTAGAAAGAGTCACATATAAGGAAAACTTTTGAATAAATTACAAAAAAGTACACTGCTTGAATGAATATCCCAAACTAAATGTTGCCAAAAGTTAATCCTTTCTACAACTTCATTTTATCATCATCAGATTTGTTGATATATATAACTAATACTAAGATAAGATGGCAATATGCAGGCAATCACACATTTCAAATAGTAATTATGTTACTTAGGTTACCATGAATACAAGATCAAATGGCTTATTACGCCACTTCTAGACACTGCCAAGCAAACAAAGATACATCATATACGACATATCTGATTTATCGCTATGGACAGAAAAGAAGCATTTTTTATACATACTACTTGCCTTTTATGTCAGAGGAGGTTAAAAGCAATAAGTATTTTTCTAATTTGAATTTTACACATCATAGACAAAAAGATTTAAGTAACTTCACACAACACGTAGTATAAGTGTATATTATGTAGTATTTAATAAGCTGCTTGTAAAATTTTAAAATACTATAACGTCAAGACTCAACATTAAGTACTTAGAGTTCTTTACACACCCATTGGTATAAAAATGCGTATCACCTCTATGCAAGATAAGAAAAGTAAGAGAGAGAAGGAGTTATGATAAGAAAATTGTACCAATATCATATTACATGAATTATGGATGTTCAATTTAGGAAAACTAATCACATTTGTGTTAGAAAAAACTTATACTTTTAAAAGAAATATGAACACTCTCAAATGTTGAAATGTATACATAGCTAAATAAGTTTACCTTAAAAAGCAAATAAGTAAAAACTAAACTGAAAAGCTTTGTGTCAGTAGGCATTTCGAGAGTCGAGACTCTAATGTGGAACATCTGAAACGAATTTGGAAGTTGATTTGGTGTGGTCTTTTGAAGTACGGAATTGAATTTTTTTTGGTGGAAAGCTTTGAAATCCATCATTGTTGAAGCTTGGGTCTGACTTGGTGATAATAATTTCGGCTGGTGATAACCGTTCGAGCCTCCATTGATGAGATTCAACTGAGTTTAATTATATTCCAATACACCATTAGTGGTCTGTATTATTGAGAATATAGTTCTTTAGACCTGTAAATAATGAAAACCAAAAGGAAGAAAATGAATGTCGAAGATTTAGCTCAGGATTTGGCCAAGTAGACGGACTCACAATTAATAAGATGATTTCTCTGATAGTTATTCTGGCACTTGATTGAACACAAGATCTATAGTACCACCGGATGGTATAATTAATCATTTTCTACATAGTTGACTTGAAAACAATAGAGTCCTTTTTCCTCCCACTGTCCCACATTAACAACATACAACAAAGAGAACAAGCAATAATGAAAAAACGAAGGAAGTAAATAAATATCGAAGATTTAACGGATGGACTCACAGTTGATAATTTGATTTCACTGAGAGTAACCACAAGAGATATTCGGGCGCCTGATTGAGCACGAGATCTGCACTAATAGGTGGTATAATTCTTTTCTGCATAATTGACTCGAAAAGAGCAGACTCATCCTCCCTTCCACCTCTTGATCTAGATAGGAATAGCTCATCAGCCTCTTTAAGATCTCCCTATAGAAGGTAATAATGAAAATGCCTTAAAGTCATACTCATTAATATTAGAATCAAAACTTACACGAGTGATATGTTGAGCTTTATACACTCTACTTATGGGTAGAAACATTGCTA
>NW_006239194.1:774280-790095 GCF_000226075.1 Solanum tuberosum | reverse complement strand
ATACTTCTCACCAGAAACATCAGCATGCAAGATAATATTAACATGATCTTCAGTACAAAATATAATGTGTCAGAAGTCAGAACCAACCTTGGAACTTGTGTTATCGTAGTAGAGTAACATGTAAACAAAGTACCTAAAGATAGATTACCTCAAGATGACTATTCAGATATGCAACCTGAAATAGGTCTCAATGGACTTTGTCACAACATCTGCAAATCATTGTAATTCAGTATGTTCTGAGGAAAAATATTTAGCTTTTCAGTAGATAACATAAGACCTACAATACCTATTAAACTTACCAGAACCATATATCATTTAATTATGACAATAAAGATCGTTTGTACATACATATATTGAACCAAATTTTTTATTCCTTCTTTTGAGCTCTCCCTCATCTTCTTGAATTTCTCATGAGTGACCACCTTTTACACTTGACTTCAGATTTCATTTGCACTTTTTTGGCTTCTCATTAATCATCACCTTTGCAGATCTGTTCCAAATTACAGCCAAGAAACAATTCATTAGTGAGTTATAATTTTCTTGTGTTAGCTTCGAGCCATTTGTGCAGTAAAACAATCAGTAAGAAACTACAAACAATGAGCACTATACATGAATAGGTTGACGTGATAACTTAACGATCTCTTCGATAGAAGGGGGTAAATATCATAGTAGGTTGAAGAAACTTGTCTAACCAAGAACATCATAAGATCAAGATAACTTGATAAATATCATGAGACGTCTCTGCTGGAATGTAAATTGATGGACATGCACCTTATTCATCTTACGTAAAGCTCATAGCTAAATAGTGCAATTCCTTTTTTGTCAGATAGTGCAATTTAGGTTTGAGAAATAGCAGGTTTATGTAAATACTTGAAATTCATGAACTAATTGAAATGTGCCTAAATGAACAATAATGTAACTTGCGAAGCCTATTTATACTGATGTGAAAAGCTGCAATTGAACCACGAAATATGAAGTTAAGGACCATAAGATAGGAAATTACTTAGGCCGCTTAGTTAAGTCCTATGTCCATGTATCACAGTTACCACAATCAGCCTTCGGAAGGGAAGAACAGAAACCTTCTTAGCCAAATATAAAGATTCTTTAAGTTGATTGGTGAAATCTAGAAAAACATAGTTTAACAGAATGTATTTTATATTTAATAATTTAGTAAAGGCATAGGCTGCACTATCAAAACAGATGCAAGTCATGGTTACTTTGTCTGAAAAGTTCTTAATTTATCTAAAAGTGCATTTTCCTTTCCTCCTAGGGAATGAAGGCTTGATGTGGAATATTTTATACAAGTAAGTGAAAGTGAAAACTCACATTATTTTAGGATAGTGCCATTAATATAAGCTGATGGTTATAGAGCTATAAGGATAGTGCTGAAAATATCTTTTTAGCCTTGATCATCCTTTGGTTGGATTTTTTATGTAGAAGAAATATATATGTATACATAACAAAACAGAAGAATAGACAAGAAATAGAAAGGTGTACTTGACACATCAATTCCTAAGTAATTGAGAGTTGGGGAGGGGAAGTTTGAAAAATACAGCAAGTTATTGAGTTCAAATAACTCATTCAAATCCTAAGGCTATATACAATCACATCTTTTGATATTTCACTTTTTTAGCTAGAAAACAAGATGAGAATGGGATAAAGATGATATTTTCAATATGTACTTGGAATGTTTAGAGGATATTTGAGCCAAATTTGGCACTTAGCCACTAGCCAACCTGTCAAATTTTACAGAAGACTATCTTATATCCATTTGTTTTTTCTTTCGTAAAAGACACTTAAATATGTTTACACCGGCAGAATTATGATTTGCCATATGCGAATTGGCATGCCTAATGCACAACCACGTCCTTTCCTCTTCAGATTCAAGTTGTGAGGCAATTGGTACAGTGGTACATGTCATTATCCTTTTTCCGACTCTTGGAGAAATAAGGAACAAAATTACATTTAAAGGTTTTGTTAAATGATAACACGCACAACATTGTTTTTATATGTGCTCAATCTGGAGTACACGTTAAGAAGGGCTCATCTATATATGTATTTTGGTTTCATGAGCATATATTATTTATTATATAGTAGAGCAGATCAATTAGAAGATACTACTGACCTGAATTATAATAAAACACGGAGGCGGCATGGGAAACACTGGACTTGTTTCACAGAAACTGAAATGCACCTTCCGTCAAGAACAAGTAGCCTGTGAAACAGTAATCCTGGAATTTGTATTTTGATTTATTTGTCCTATCCCAGCACTCGTACCTGCACAACCGAATCAATTACCGACATGAATGGTGGTGTGAAATTTGAACAACATAAATGTCTAGTCAAATTCACCTTCCCTTCCCCGACTTTGAAGTTACTCTTGGAGTTGTAGGTGACATCTTGATCTATTGAATCATTATTCTAATGCAATTCCTGTTACTTATACCTGAAAGAATATAAAAATCAACTAATAAAAGGTTTTCAAAAAGATAAATTGAATCTTTAAAACCAAGCACCTTGGAAAGGCCTATGCATCAAGTGTGTGTATATATATATGCTGACACATATGTAAAAAGAGTTGTAGTGTATTATCATCAATAGTTATGCAACCTACTTTAGCTTACAAATTGATAGTAAAGACGGATACCCAATTTGAGCAACAAAGAGAACGAAAAGGTATAAGGAAGATGGATATTAGGTTGAGCTTGAAGAAGTATTTAGGGTAAAAAGTGTAAGAAGATGAAGAGAATTGAAACAATGGTATGAAATTGTGAGATGTTGCGTTTTTTTTTTTTTTGCTTGGAATGCTGGAGAAGAATGCAGACGGTTCTAGAAATTGGATGTCAGCGTAAAATTACCAAACTACCCTTGGTCGTCCTTGTGTTCACATTTCTATATAATAGAAATATATATATTCCTTACGTATTCTTATTAGGAAAGTGTAGTAAAATAGAGAGTTAAGTCTTATCTTTCTTTCTCTTATGTTTTTGTTGGGTTTATATTATTTAATATTTATTTGATTCTGACTCTAAGTTTTATACTATAAGAACTTGTTGAATTTTAGAGATACATGTATATCGGGTAAAATATTTTTAAAGACAACGTTGACACACCTCAAACTTTGGTGATTTCCTATAAGTGTTTCTGGTAAAATATTTTTCGTAAAATTTCCAACGTGAAGCTAGCTAGCATAAATTTATGATTTTTTAGAATAAATAAAGAAATGATTTTGATGACCATTAATTACTCTTTTTTTATGACAACTTATTTGCAATTGCTATCTTTAAGGTACGTACAAAATAAACTCGATTTTAATGTAGAGTATATCATTCACGATATAGGAGATGTAAATAATATTAGGCAAGTCTCATGAAATGAACTCGATTATATTATAAATTAAGTAAACATTACATCTAACAACAAATTCAGTATAATATCATAAATAAAATATATACATACGTACCTTACATCTATCTTAAAAATAAAATATTATTTCCGATAAACTTTCGATCAAAATAATTCCTTATTCATAAGTAGACGATCTTTCTTTCACGTGGTCAAACTCACCAATTTATGGTGGCACTATATAGGGGGACCTCATTTTCGAGTAATAATTGCCCACACATAAAATCCAACAAAACACACTTGTAATAAATTACTAATAAATTCTTTTCGAGAATATTGTTGTTGTCCAACACAAAATTTTAAAATATTTACATTAAATTATACAATTGGTTTGTTTATTATTGTTAATAGTAACAAATAATTTTTTGCTCCCATACTTTAATTAATAACACATAACACCCCCCCCCCCCCCCCCCTCCCTCTCTCTCCTCTGGTTTTAAAAAGGGTTAAAATCTCACTAGAAGGAAATTAAGTTCAATTCAAATCGAATCGAAGAAAGTAATTTAGTAGCTTAATGCTCAAGAGTATAGAAATTGATTGAGTTCAAGATGGACTATTATATCACGAGTTAATTAGATGGATAAATATACTATGAGTTAATTAGATGGATAACTTTAAAGGGTGTCAATTTATGAGTTCAGCTTAATTTAGACGGATTAAAATAAATGAGTTAATAGAGAGGCGAGTTATTGATTCATTTAAAAATTACTTGGGTTGAAAATATACTAAAATGGGGGTGGAGGGGGTCATAATTTTTACTAAATTTTAATTGTTTTACTTGTTTTTTTTATAATTTTAGTACCTAATAAAATTATGATTTTCTTTATTATGGCTAACACATCAAATTTTTTAATAAGTTTATTTGAAATATTTTGACAAGATTTTTCATTGGTTAATTTGAGCTACATATCAAATAAACGAGTATATGCTGAAATGGATTAAGCTAATAAAATGATGGGTCAAAAAGTTTCCAAAATATAAACGAATTATGTTTTTATTGGTTAATTTTGTCACCTCTGAATAACATAACATCTAACAATTATAAGAAAATTTTACATGGTATAACAATCATATACTATGTATTGTTAAAAAAATACATTTTATTTAACTATACTTCACTTTTCTAGCATCTCTCTCAATTTCGCTCGCCTCTCTTCTCTCTCTGTCCCTCTACCATTGCCTTTCTCCTCTATCGCTCTCTTCTCTCCCTCTCTCACCTCTCTCGCTCCTTTCTCTCTCTCACCTCTCTCTGTATTTTATATTTCATTGCATGATACTCCATAGCAAAATCATACAATTCATTCAATTGTATTCTGCCAAATACAGAGAATAAATACATAGAAAAAAGAAGAAGAAAAAGATACGACTAACAGCTGTACCATCTAATGATTGTATGAACATATTATTTTGTATCAGCATGTATGTATCATTTTATATCAGTATGTTATTTTGTACCGTAAATAAATACAAGTAATACAACTGTATCAGTTTATGTGTATATCGACATGTATGTATCGAATACAACCTATATAAGCATGTGTTTATGTATTTCTATATTGAATACAAGAGATACAAGACATGTATGTATCGAATACAATTTGTATCTATCAGACTATATTTGTGATACAACTTGTATTTGTCAATATTATCTATATCTAACATCTCTCTCCCAAATCTCGTTTTCCTCTCTCCTCTTACTACGAATGGTTAATACCTAGAACATAGCTAGAAATTTCTAATTAGCCCTAAACATGAGTCATTTATGGATTTTACTCTAATAATAAATACTCCCTCCGTCCCTATTTAGTTGTCCACTTTAAAAATGGCACACATATTAAGGCAACAATGATTAGCATAGTGAAGTTACAATTTTGCCCTTATTAATTATGATTCCAAAATAAATTTATTCAAGATAACTAATCAATGTTGGGGGAAGTTTAAATTTTCAAGAAGTTTAAATGAGGGTATAATAGGAAAAAAAAATTTGTCCTTTCTTGATTTGTCAAAATAGACAAGTAAATAGGGACATCTAAAAGAGGAAATATGGACAACTAAATAGGGACGGAGGGAGTATTTATTATTAGAGTAAAATCCATAAATGACTCATGTTTAGGGCTAATTAGAAATTTCTAGCTATGTTCTAGGTATTAACCATTCGTAGTAAGAGGAGAGAGGAAAACGAGATTTGGGAGAGAGATGTTAGATATAGATAATATTGACAAATACAAGTTGTATCACAAATATAGTCTGATAGATACAAATTGTATTCGATACATACATGTCTTGTATCTCTTGTATTCAATATAGAAATACATAAACACATGCTTATATAGGTTGTATTCGATACATACATGTCGATATACACATAAACTGATACAGTTGTATTACTTGTATTTATTTACGGTACAAAATAACATACTGATATAAAATGATACATACATGCTGATACAAAATAATATGTTCATACAATCATTAGATGGTACAGCTGTTAGTCGTATCTTTTTCTTCTTCTTTTTTCTATGTATTTATTCTCTGTATTTGGCAGAATACAATTGAATGAATTGTATGATTTTGCTATGGAGTATCATGCAATGAAATATAAAATACAGAGAGAGGTGAGAGAGAGAAAGGAGCGAGAGAGGTGAGAGAGGGAGAGAAGAGAGCGATAGAGGAGAAAGGCAATGGTAGAGGGACAGAGAGAGAAGAGAGGCGAGCGAAATTGAGAGAGATGCTAGAAAAGTGAAGTATAGTTAAATAAAATGTATTTTTTTAACAATACATAGTATATGATTAAACTTATCTCAATGTTTATGTAAGTTGTCCCAAACACGTTTTTTTAATTTTAAAAAAAACAAGCGTATATATCAAGAATATGTTTTTACTAATAATACCAATAAACTGGAAAAATCCCCTTCAACGAAGACTCCAATTGAATGCCGTGTATTGCAAGCTCTAAAAAACCTTATTTATTTATTTATCTATTTTACTAGCCTAAAGTCAAATCCACGAGCTTAGAGAATTGACATTCTAAAAATTGATTATTTTCCTCTGTTTTTTTTTTTAAATGAAATAAAATCAAAGCTTTTGAATAAAAATGCAAAAGCTTTTGCATGAAGTAGGGGCTGCTTGTAGGCGGATAATTTCGCTTAACGGTTTGGCATATTGGATATTAGTTTTTGAATTTATTAATTCATTAGCCAATCAATAAAATATCGGTTGGTTCGATAACTAATTATCAATTATCGAACAATTATTGAATGATGTATCGGCTAACCTCTACCTTTTTTTTTTCATGAACGCACCTTAGACAAAAGACTTCTTTTCACTGTTTTAGAAGCAGTTAAATTATAAAATTCTTTTATATTGCAAAAAATATGGATTAATAGTAATAAAATAGTTAATACAACAGAAAAGTAAATATATATTTTTAATTTTGGCTTTACGGATTTAGGACTAACAATATATAATTATATATTATGACAAAATATTAAATGAGGCTAATATATAAGATAAAAGTGTAAGTATGGTAAATCTTAACTGGTAAACAATTTATCCGATAAGAAAATTGAATAATCCGCCACCACACCAATAAGCTGCTGATCATAAAATTCTAATCCGTTCACCAACCGTTTATTCGATAACCTAATACAAATAAGCCAATAAATCAATTTTACGGTTTCTTATCAGTTATGGATTGATTTTGAACACCCCTAATTTGAAGTTTACCAATAATGAGTATAAATTAAATAATTTGTAAGAAATTGGTTATAAGTTAAATGATAGTGTCCAAACTTAAAATGAAACCTGTTTTTACAAGGTAGAGAGGCACAGGGTCCAATTGTATGGGACAGAGCTGAAAGCCCAATAAATGTAAGACCCAATCAATAGATTATCAAAGGCCCAACTATTTCAAAACCAATATTGTCTTCTTGGAAAATTAACGTAAATAGCAGCTCACTCAACCGCTTAAATTAAAGATAGCCAACAAATATATAATATATGTATAATGTATACATGATATGTATATGATTAATCAGTGTATGATTAATATATAATATATGTATATAAGGAGCTTTCACTAAAAACTTGTTTTTTGAAATTCTATTTCTAATTCAAAATAATTATATATTTTTTTTAAAAGAATATGGTATTTTGTACTTTGAAAGAACATATTATTTTGTACTTAGAAAGAAACTCAAATTATTATTTTTTGAAGAAGAAGACAATATAGGTATAATATTTTTGGAGGTTTGGATTGAAGATAGCTATTGGAATTATTAGAATTGAGGGTAGAAATTGTATATCAAATTTGAACTCATTTGGAGTTAATTTGGGTTAATTAAGAAGCAAAAATGTGTTGGGAAATTCTACACTAACTAACATGTCATGGTGATCACCAAAATTTGGTTGGATCGATAGGATTTCAATCCATAAATACTGAAAAAAGCTCGTGATATGTGATTTAATAAAAAATCCTGACAAATCGCTACAACTTGTGTTAAGACAAATCTTGACCAATAAAAAACCTTGATAATCGTCAAAAAAATTGCTTAGAAATCCTGATGAATACATGACAATCGCTAAGAGTGTGATTCCAGTTTCAGGCGTAAAAACCATTTTTCTACGATTTTGTTCATAAGATCAAAAATTCAAACGATGACACTAAAAAGATCTTATTTGTGCAAACCACCCAAGTTTCTATGGACCAAACTCTACTAGGCTTATCCTACAACTTTGTCTCAATGAGCAAATGTTATGGCTAAGGTTTTAGAGAATTTTTTTAAAAAAAGTCAATATGTGAGTACAAACTTTTTTTCTAGTAATTCCTAGTTAGTCCCAAAACAGTTGCTTTCAAACTTTGAACCCCTAGTTAGTCCCAATATAGTTGCTTTCAAATAATAATGTTTGATGGGGGCAACTCAAATAAACTCAATTTTGCATTGTTACTGAGTCGTCAGACTTATCTACTAATAGATTCGCGGAAAACTGTGGATTGCGTTTAGAAAATTTACTTAACTTAAAGAGCAGCCTAAAAAGAGAAAATTGTGAAGATGATAGACTCGCTAGCCTAGCACAACGTGAAGTTGTCTACAGTAGACAGAAGGTTAGCTCTTTAATCATTCTACTTGTTGTATGGGCAAAGTGGACCGATAGTATTGAGCTCCATCTTCACAACAATATCGTTTAATTTTATATCACTTGATTTTAGACTAATGCCAAAAATATGAAATCAACAAATCTCTGGAAAAACAAAAATAGCTATGGATGATTTTTGTCGCTCAACGACAAAATCCATTATTAATCCCTAATAACGAATTAACAACATATTATTAAAAAAAAATATCATGAACTCGACTGATTAACAACAAATTTCATACTCTTTTTTTTAGTAAATGTTTGAGTTGTGTCTTCACAGCCACAAAGAATATCTTAATTAACAATTTTACCAATATTATACAATATTGAATGAGCAAGTGTTGCGTATGTTTCTAAGATATATTTTTTTTATAAATTATCAATTTAGCTTTTTCACGTTCATTAATAAAAATAATTAAATATAAGATATAATTTACTAAGTTATCTCTATTTAATAATAAAGTTAGGGTTGTTTTTCCTCTTAAGCAGTGTGCATACTTCTTTAAAGTTAATGATACATTTGGAAAAAAATTGTTAACTTTAGCCTTAAATTTTAAAGTAACAATTATTTTAGAAAAAGTTTTTAAAACTAAATCAATAGTTAAAATAGGAAGGAAGGTGTAACAAATTTACAAGTTGATAGTAATGCCTCAAATAAATTAACTTAATATTTTAAGTCCTTTCAGTTGATTAAAGAAAAAAACGACATGGAAAGCATAATTCTAGTGAATACGTTAAAAATCCATCTTGAAAATAAGTTTCTTGTTTTTTTTTTCTTTCTTTCTTTCATTAGGTTAATTGTTATTTTAAAAAAAAAGGTATATTAGTGATGGAATCAAAATTTTATTTAGGAGTTTAGATATATTAGTGATGGAATCAAAATTTATTTAGAAGTTTAAAATATAAAAAAATAAACGCATAACATCTATTTTATATACATAAAAAAATAATCGCCAAAAGAATGAATTTCTAGTTCCAATCACTAAATAAGATTAGCAACGAATTTACTAATTAGATACATTGTCCTCTTGCTAATTCCAATTAAAGCAACAAGAGCAGAAATTGAGTCTCTTTAGTAGTGATTTTATCCATGTTTCATTGTAAAACTATTTGATTATTTTCCAATAATGTTCAATAGTCGCTGTAAACCTAAATTATTATCGTGTTGTTTAATGACTTTTGTGATATTTAGACAAAATTGAGTGATTTTTTTGTCACAAAAAAACAATGCATTATGAATATCCTACGAAGTATGCTTTTTGAAGCTTTTCTTTTAGAGAATTTCCTAATAATTGTTTTTATTTTTAATTTCTTATTTGATATTTGCATTTTGAAGATCTGACTAATTTAGATTTACGTTGCATAAAACTTATTAAAGGAGTCATAGATATTGTTTGAGAAGAAAACATGGTACAATTAAGTAATTGATTTGCCTATTAAATAATGAATTTTGTTATAAACTCAATATTTTATCAAAAACAAATTAATAGTAAATGCCCAAGACAAGAGGGTGTTGATTGAATGGTAAACGCCCCTTACTTCCAACTCGAAGGTTGTAAGTTTGAGTCACCAAAGAAGTAAAAAGGTGGAAGTTTCTAGGAAGGGGTAAAAAAATCAGTATATGACCAAAAAAATATTTTAAAGTGGAAAATAACTCTTCTTTTTTGCTTTTCTTATTTGGGTAATAAGAATTTTCTCTCTATTTAGTAACATAGAATAAAAATCATTGCCACAAAAACGTTCATAGATTTGGGAGATTTTGTGTGTAAATTCTTCAACAAATTAACTCTGATTAGGTAAGTGATTATTTAATTTGTAAAGTTACGTTCCTTTTAAAAAAATAAATCCATTTGAATACATGTTCATTTTTTCCCCAAAAATATTCTCCCCTATATCAAGAAAAAAGAAATATGCTTGTCTATATCTTGTTTGTATTAAATTTCCAAAAATGAGAAGGAATATAGAGGAGGCAGAAATCCACTCACAAAAATATACTTTGGTATTTGCATATAATTTATTGACCATTAAATTGATGAAGAATTTTTTAAAACATTAATCAGTGATTTATCGGTTATTAGATTCAAAAATCATTTTATTCTCAAACCTATTCTTAACATTAATCAATAATTTATCGATCATTACATTCTGAAATCATCTTATCCTCAAATTCGGTGGCTCAATTAACAAAGTTAAAATTTTATATATCGATTATACGAAAAAATAGGTACACACTAAAATCACTTATTATGAGGTAATAATTATAGGTAAACAAATGTACTTAAAATAAATTAGTTAATATATAAGTAGTGTTTGAAAACATACGTTATTTTTTTTAGAAATTTGAGTTGGAATCGTATATTAGGAAACACTTTTCATGTATTTATATGCTTCATTGAACTAAACCATAATTCTAGTTTCTTAACAAAAAATTACTAACAATTTAAAGGATTATCGATGTATATCACCAATTTTAAATTTATAACATTTAATTTCTGATTCCACTTCGATCTGATCCAATAGCATACCCCTTTGGCACCATCAATATTCACAAGATTTTTATTTTCAAAATTCAAGTAAACTTTAGTCAACATATATCATTCAACATAATCAAACATAATTATAATCCCAAAAATAATCAATGATTTGACACAAGTACTCAAGTGACTAACGTGTTGAATACGAATATCAAATTAATTCTTATTTGAAAGTTAAGTTTGCGAAGGATTACATATAGCACATTAAATCAAAACTAGTTAAATTATTGCGTATATCATAAAACATAGGAATTTATTTGATCTACGGTAGCGAAAGCAAAAGTCTAAAATGAATCACAACTGAAATTAAAGATCGTTGATGATTATTACAGCTATCCAAATTAAAGCAGTACCTTATACCACAATCTAAATTCAAATTATTTGTAGAGAAAAATAGTACTGTCTGAAAAAATATTGATCAAAGTCTCTTTAATTACACATCGTAAATATATTTATATAAAAAATATTAAGATTAACTTAAATACACCTAATGAGCCATAAACACCATTTAAGAGTTGGTTTTCTTCATATAATTTCATCTCCTCCTAAATTAAATTAAGAGTAAAAGTTCATAAAAAAGTACCTGAAAAGAACATAACCTTTTGAGAAGTTCTTAATATATTTTTTTTCAAAAGAAAAGAATCTATAAAGCCTCTATTATGGATATACCAATTTAAAAAGTCGTCATTTTCATAATAGAGTTTAGGTAAATTATTTATAATATATGATATACTTGTGCAATTGTGCTCCGTCAATGATTCCTTTCATAATTTGAATAATTAACTTATATTTATTTATAATGATTTTTTAAATATTGCCCTACATGTTATAACATGCTTAAGAATACAATGAGTCATTGATTAAGACAAACTATGATCCAATATTTAGAACACTTGTCGAAATTTTGATATATCTTATCGCTTTATTTTAATAATATGGTTTTTTTTTTTTTAAACTATAGAAAGTGATTTACCAAAAACTTAATTAAATAGTAATTACCTTTCAAATCAATTGATTCTGTCCTTTCATTATTTTAGGTTCATGTATATACTTTTTGGGGGAGGCAAAGAAACACTTAACAACCTAATATTGGACCTAAGGTTACCAAATCAATTTTAATATTTTCTAGAAAAAAAAATACCATATGATATCAATGACAAGGACAATATAATATTGTGGTCCACTTTAATTAAAAAGTACTTAAAAAATTATAATATTTTAGATAGAATATCCCTACTTAATCATGGACACAATAGAGAGCCTACATGTGTCATTTGGAATATTACTTTGAACTCTGTGACACACGCATCATCAGATACGTGGTGGAGCTTAAAAAATTTACAAAAATTCAAGATATAAAAGAGTAAATAATTGAAGAAACTAACGTGATTCAATATTGACCAAGTAATCTTTCGATGAAAGAGAGCTTAGATGAATATTCTTATGACAACTTAGTTGATTCGCCCCTTGATTGTAACAAGTGATAATTATGTATATTTTTATCCTTAATCAGATTAATCAAGTTTAAATCTTATGATATGAAATATTTTATTTGAAAAATAAGTCTTTTCAATTATGATTGGAATTGATTGATTTTTTTTTTAAATATCGAACATCGAGTTAGAAACAAATTTGACTCCATGGAGCAAAGATATTTTGAAGGGAATAATCACATTATTCCTAGAACATGGCTGTCTATTCACATCTTAGAAGTTTTCTTTCAAGTCATTTTCTTTTTTGTTTCTCTTTTTTCTATAAAAAAAATAAAGAGATCAATTTATTTGTTAAGACATTTCTATCATGAACCCTCGTATTTCTTATATAGCTTAATTTTGTCTGTTTTAAATATAAATTACCGTCAGACATATTATATAAAAGTATAAAAATCGTAAAACACTACTAAAGAGAGAAAATATAAATTAGTGATCATAGTTTGGTAGAAAGAACAGGTAGTAGACATAAAATAAGGAGCTCTTCGACTTGGTCTCAATCGATAACTAAACACGTCAACTCATTCTCATTATGTCTCGTGGATACGTGACCCTGACGTGACACATAAATTTTAAAGATATCTAAATAATCATTTTAAAGTTGAATTAAGATATTTAGACGTAAATACTCAAAATTGTATTTTTTTTAAAAATAAGTGAAACAAAATCTCCAAGAAGGAAAAAATATTTTTAGTTTAATTTTAATCTGAACAAATATAGTACTATCAAAAAACAATGTCAGTACTTGTGAAAAGTGTAAAAAAGAACAATACTTCTTTATATCAATTATTAGCTCCCTTTTTCTTTTTCTTTTTTTCCTTCAAACTTTTACTGTGGTCCAATTTATGTCATTTTATTTGGAAAAAGACATTTTAGTAAAAAAAAAAAGAAAATTCTTGTCTCTTAGTACAGTAGAGGATGTAGCACATATTACGGGTTCAAGGAAATTCAATATTTTATGAACACTTTTTGTATATATATTTACTTTGTCTGCTGTAAATTTAAATTAGTTAAACTTTAATGTAGATATCATAAATAAAAATAAAAAATAAAAATTGGCATTCTTGTGGGAATCAAGTATTAATTAAACAATATAATAGATTATATTACAATAATTTTTAGAATGATTGAGCAAGCATCATAATTGGTCAAAAGTTTAAAATACAAGGTCAAAGTTTAATTTGAATATGAGATATGGTGAATTAATTATGGATTAAGTGGATTACATATTTATGATATTGACTTTTTTTCATTTAGGTAGGAAATCAAAAGAAAAAACCAAGACTAGTAACATAAATTGATAATAAGTTTTTTTAAAAAAATTACGTGACATAATAAACATAATCTCTATATTTTTTCAAAATAAGTACATTATTTTTACAAAAAAATACTATATATAATGAGATTTTGAATTTAGTAGCAAATACATATATATTCTTATTTTGAATCTGAAATATAATTGTGTTTCATAAAACGCATTGATATACAAGTAAATTTTTATGATGACTAAAATGAACTTTAATAGTAATACTAGTGTATCTAATAAATAAAAGCAAGTGTCACACAATAAAATAAATATATTGGGTTTCACTCGCATACAAATTATATTATATTTTTCTAGTGAATGATATAATATATTTCGCTATATTTTCAAACAAACTACTTTTACATGTTGTAAAATAAATACAATACATAAAAATGTCACTATATTTATATTCCATAATTAGAAATGAAACTGTCCATATATACGTATGATGACCCGGAAGGTCATTTTTGGAAATTTTGAAATATTCGTTTAACTTGAGTTAATTAATTGATGGGTAATTGTAGTTGATTGAATTAATCGATAGTTAGTGGGCTAAAGTGATTATTTATTTAAGACCCTATACCATTAGTGCCATGTGTTAAAAATAAGTTAGTGGATTGTGTTAGTTTTAATAAACAATTTATTAAGACAAGAAGGGAGTCAGAAACTTTACCTAAGCGGATGCACAAGAGAGGAAAGGGAAAGAAATTCGATCTTCAGGTAACAATTAGTAGTACAAATTTGTCGTAATTGTTTTATCTAATTGATTATGTGATAAAATGGAATCTTGTATGAATTTGAGAATTTGGTTTAACGGAGTAGTTAATGTTCTCTTCTGATTTAGTGTGTCATTCGTATTTGGTAAATTTGGAGGCTAGGTGAGAACGAAATTATGGTTGGCATTAGAGAGGGCAATGATAGATAAAAGAATGAAAATTATGTAATAGAGATATTGGATGGGGATTAAGGTATATTGATGTATGTTTGATAAAGTGGACCGTGAGGCTATTCTGGAAATTTAAGGCAAGTAAGTTAATTGAATAGATGATGATGAGCCAATCACTGGATTGGAATAAAGAGTGAGAATTGAATAGTTGTCAGTACGTTATTGGGGTTTAACAGAAGGGAAATTTGAAGTGAAAATATGGTGGGTGTGATTGTTGTTAATGGCATTATGCAATTATTGTCAGGAATGGATAATTTGTTGGGATTTCGTGTGTTTTTCATGGTTCTCCCATGAATTTGCGTGACCGGTTAGATTTCATAGTTAGTTGTTCTTATTTTAAGTATCATTCTATAAATTAAATATGTAATATATTGAGATAGGTAATTAAATATTGGGTTACCGAATTGTATAAATATCATTAGACTTGTGATATTGGAGAAGTTGAAGTTTAGCCCTAGGCTTGAAACTTACAAACTTGATTATGAATTTGGGTGAGTTTTTGGGTCTAGGCTAAACCTATAGTAATGTGAGTGTTGTTAGCTTCGAAATCTTATTGTGAATATGCACTTGAATAAATTGCATTGATTTGGAAGCTCAACGGAAAGGGAAGGCTCAAGTCTCAGAGTGATTGTTCGGTTATTTGAGGCAAGTGGATTTCTAAACCCTTGTTAAGCGTATGGAATTCGTGTATTTCCTTGTGGTATATGTTTTGGAGTAATGGAAATTGGTGATGGGTTGACTTGTCCATGTTGACTAATTCTAATTATGGAAAAAGGGTAATAAAAAGGCTTGTTGTTTAATTGTTGATGTTGTGTCACGATTGTATTGTTGTGAATTGTACATTGATATTAAATTGGTCATATTCTTATTATTTGTGTGAACATGTCATTTGCATTGGTTCTAAGACATCATTGTGATAAGTGTTATGTGATACGAGGATGTACCATTTCGAGGGACGTATCGCGCGCCGCGATGGTTACTATTATCGAGGGTCGTAT
>NW_006239194.1:767910-768504 GCF_000226075.1 Solanum tuberosum | reverse complement strand
CTGTAAAAATCTAATCATGGGCAATAATTGCCTGGGGATATGATCCAATTTACATTAGAAAATTTGGATGCAGACTAGTAGGTCTGCGAATTATTTTTATTTTTTTTTGTCGTAAACTATCGATCCAAGATTCGTCTTTTATTTTCTTTCTTATTGTTACATTACAATTTAGGTTTTTATATTCTATAGTGGGATTGAAATGGAATGGAACCTGTAGTATAGTTTTGTTAATTGGGTTAACATAAATTAAATAAATAAATCAAAAGGGTGAGAATTGAATAGTTGTCAGTACGTTGTTGAAGGGAAATTTGAAGTGAAAATATAGTGGGTGTGATTGTTATTAATGGCATTATTCAATCATTGATAGAAATGGATAATTTATCGGGATTTCGTGAGTTTTTCATGGTTCTGCCATGAATTTGCGTGACCGGTTAGATTTCATAGTTAGTTGTTCTTATTTTAAGTATCATTCTATAAATTAAATATGTAATATATTGAGATAGGTAATTAAATATTGGGTTACCGAATTGTATAAATATCATTAGACTTGTGATATTGGAGAAGTTGAAGCTTAACCCTAGGCTTGAAACTTAC
>NW_006239194.1:740217-767854 GCF_000226075.1 Solanum tuberosum | reverse complement strand
TGTAAGGTCAGACATGCATCACTATACTTGACATTGCATTTCATTGCATTGCACATTTTTATCATTGATGAACTTGATCTTGTGTGTTGCTGATCTTGTGAGTTCCTTTCTGTAAAACTTGTTATTGATGGATATTAAGTGTTATTGAGAATATATAATATGTTATTGTTATTGAGTCGTATGCTTTGTAAAGTGTGTATTGTTAGGTTGGACTGGTTTTATGCAGGTTGTAGTTGTGGAGGTTAGGATGGGGTGTAAGGAGTACCTGTATTCTGTTCCCTTATCTTGTGTTTAGAGGTTTGCTTGTTGAGTACCGTATGGTTTTGTACTCACCCCTTGCTTCTACAATCTTTTGTAGGTTACAAGCCTGGATCTTCGTGATACCTTCCATTCTCTTCGTTTCCGAGGCTTTCTGTAGAGATTTGAGAGGTAGTTGTTTGTCATCTCAGCGAACCTTCTTAATCCTGGTTATGATTTTGTTTTTACTTGAAGGACAACGTTATTTGAGATTTGCATATTTTATTTCAATTCTAGTATTTACATTAGAGGCTTGTGCACGTGACAACCAGGTTTTGGGGATTGAACTAAGTTGACTTGTTTTCATAATAGTAATTGTTATTGAACTTTGTTTTATTTTCGCACTTTATCTAATTAATTGGGTTTTAGGCTGAATTGTCTTGGTGGGATATGACGAGTGCCATCACATCCATTTTTGGGTCGTGACAATACCAAATTTCCTCTTAAAAATAACACATTTTTATAGATAGAGACATAGAGAATAATTTCAAAAAATTTAAAAGTGGGACAATAATTTGATTTGATGTTAATTATAAATGGGACCCACAATAAATGAGGGTATTTTTGTCAAATAGAAGTTTAGCAAATCTAAAAGAGCATATAAACAAGAATCATCCTAATTTTATTCCCCAAAAATCTAGAACCAATTTTTTTATTTTGCGTTAAAGGACCCACATTTTGTACTAATTGACAATATGCGCCCTCAATTTTCTCAAAAAGTCAAAAAAGTGAACATTTCATTTGCTTACGTGGAGGAATTTTACAGCAAGTACGTTCTTTTTGACGCCACGGGATTTGGAACTGCAGCTTTTTGCACGGTTTCTCTCGTAGAAATATTCGTATTAAAATTCAATTAAAATCAAATTAGTTATTTTTAGACGACGCTCTTAACATAATTTATTTCATTTTTAAAATTTGACCTTTTTTCTTTATTATTATAAAAAAATATAAAATAAATTAAAAGTATGGGGTTAGTATTTATTTTTTCTATTTGATATATATAAATTAAATATTTATTAATTATAGTATATATTATATAACATTTTACTACCTATAACTTGTTTAAATATCACTGAGGGTATTTGGTTTGAATTAAAAATTGGTCAAACCTTCTTTTAAGTTGATTTTTGACTTCTGCTAGTGTTTGACAAATATAAAAAATAACTTAAATAAGTCAAAATTGACTTAAAATAAGTTAGAAAGTGTTTGACAAGATAAAAAATGAATTAAAATAAATTTAAAATAAGTCAAAAATAAAAAATAGGTCAGATCCTACTTTTTATTTTCGACTTAAAAGTCATTTCAGTTTGATTTTTTATTTTTAACTTAAAAACTAATTTTTTTAAGTCAATCCAAACGGGCTCTTTTTAAGTCTTTTATTTCCCACATTCATGTAATCTTACTTTTGATTTGATGAATTTAGTTCCATTCAAATGCAATTTCCTTCCATAAAAGGAAAAATGAATGCAATACAATTCTTCTTACATCACCTCATTCAATAATTGTACCTATTTACTTGGTTGACAATATTTTTTTTTAAAAGTTTATTTTATTTTTACACAACTCTCAATGAATAATAAAGAAAACACATTAAAAAAAACACTTATATAATCAAATAAGAGTAATATTTTTAATAAATATTTCCACTAATAAATGTTGGAAATGTAAATTTTAAATAGACTAGTATTGAAAACACCTCTAAATTTGATGTAAATTATAATTTGTCCCTGGATTATTAGTTTTACCGAATAATAAATATAATAATTATTCTCATTCTATTTAGATTTTTTTCACTGAAATCATATTTATTGTATTAAAAAAATCACTAAAATTTCTTAAGATAAATTACAACACTATTTTTATTAGGGCAACAAGTTTGAGTCGTTTCTATAAATTATACAGTCAAAAAATTAGTTCTTGTAGTTTTCTTTGACTGCCTCCGAAGTCATTTCCCTGTCCATTGATTCTGATTCAACAGATGAACACTCATCCTTTTGTAGTCCTGAATAGTATAATGGTAAGCTCTCATTCCTTCTAAATCGATATCATATACATTTGAAAGACATTTTTCTGCATAGGATATTTGTGTGACGTCTTATATTAACTTGAAGAAACTGATTAATTTAGGCGCTTCACCAATCTATGATAGAGATCTGATAATTTAATAGTTTTTGCAAGTATTGATGACTAGCGGTGATCATCAAATAAGTTTTTTTCGATCCAAATTAGGTTAAAAAATACATAACATATTTATATTGTCATCATTTTATGAATAAAGTAATAGATGTTGTAACACCTCATTTCATATTCGACGATTCTCAGTTGAACACATCTAATTTATACAACATATTTATTGAATATATCTGAACCATCATCGTCTCCAAAAAAAAAAATTCTACAGTGAAATCATGAATAAACACTTCACACGTGTCAATTCTCAGTCAAACAATTTATACAAGACATATTTACTAATTATATTTACCATATGTACCATCATCGTCTCCAAATAAAATATTTTCTACAGTAACATCATAAATGTCACCGTTTACACTAATCAATTTTCAGTCGAACACATTGAATTTACGCAATATATATGTCGTATACATTATTATCATTTCACACTCAGATGAACACTATATACAGTTAATTTGACATATTTACTGATTATATCTTTAGTATGCACCATTATCGTCTCCAAATAAAATATTTTCAACCGTAGTACCATGAGTGACAACATTTCACACTTGTCAATTCTTAGTCCAACCCATTCAATTATAAAATAATATAATATATTTTCTTATTATTAAAAGTTTGAGTGATTTTACTCTATTTTTTGACAAATATTTTTAGAGAAGATCTCCTATAAATTAGCATATTAGCATTCTATTCTATTGGTTTGTTAGAATCTCTGCATTTTTAGCACTTTTATTTTTTTCTCTAAATTCTCTCTCACTGTCCTTATCATTTCACCACCTCCATAAATCTAGAAACATCTTTTCTACTCCGTTAATCTCTCTAGCACACGGCGGAGGAGATGGCGGGAAACGATTGGATTAACAGTTACTTAGAGGCAATACTGGATGTAGGACCAGGGCTAGATGATAAGAAGTCATCGTTGTTGTTGAGAGAAAGAGGGAGGTTTAGTCCGACGAGGTACTTTGTTGAGGAAGTTATTACTGGATTCGATGAGACTGATTTGCATCGTTCGTGGATCCGAGTAAGTTGAATTTTGGAATTGTATTAACGTGTTTTTTTGCTGATTTACTTTGTTTTGATGCGTTGTGTAGTTGAATTTTGAGGAATTTTTGTTGTTTGTTCGTTTTTATGTGATTTTGGAATTGTATCAATGTGTTTTTTTGCTCATTTGCTTTGTTTTGATGCGTTGTGTAGTTGAATTTTGAGGAATTTTTGTTGTTTGTTCGTTTTTATGTGATTTTGGAATTGTATCAATGTGTTTTTTTGCTCATTTGCTTTGTTTTGATGCGTTGTGTAGTTGAATTTTGAGGATTTTTTTGCTGTTTGTTCGTTTTTATGTTATTTTGGAATTGTATCAATGTGTTTTTTTGCTGATTTGCTTTGTTTGATTGCGTTGTGTAGTTGAATTTTGACGATTTTTTTGTGTGTGTGATTTTTGTTTGATGGATGAAATAGGCACAAGCTACTCGGAGTCCGCAGGAGAGGAATACTAGGCTGGAGAATATGTGCTGGAGGATTTGGAATTTGGCTCGCCAGAAAAAGCAGGTGTGTGGTCTGTGTGGTTCAATTGGAGAATTTTTGTTGCGTTTATATGTTATTTTTCTATGTAAATTATTCGTGTAGAGAAAATGGGTAGATTTGAATTTTGTGACAGTTTACAACTTTACATATCAAATATTTTTTATTTTTTTTCGGGTGGTTGATTCATAGTTTCAGTATTGTATAGCTACAGGGAAAGTTGGAATTGTTATGTTCAAGCAAAAAACACAGCTTAATAACGCAAAAAAATTGAAAAAAAAGGAAGGACGTTTTTTTGTTAAAGGGAATTCAGTGTTCTTAATGGACCCAGATTCACATCGATTGCATGTTCTGTACAATTGACACGGGATTTTGATCTTTGCACACAACTGTTTAATTTGTGGAAGGAATTATAGAAGCATTGCCCTTTTATCTTACCTTTTCAAATAGAAAACGTAGCAGCATTGCTCTTTTCTTTTGGTTTATATTCATCTCTTTCTTTTTCTATCTATCGTGCATAATCAGCCACCATTTCTAAAATTTAACCTTTGAGTGATCTTTAAAGACTGGAAGAATATAGTATGAATTAGCTAATGGGGATAACTATCTATTTCTTTACTTTTTTTATAAGACCATCTTCTTCGCATCTTTGTTTGATTTTTGTAACTTTAGCTTATGCTGAGCTGAACTGACAGCTCCTAATGAGGGAGAAATGAATTAATTTCTGCTAGATTAGGAGGGACAAGAACTCGAAGGCCGATTCCATCTCCATTTTTTGTTCCTCATAGGGAAATGATGCAAGGAAAAAGATGCATCAGAACGGACGTGGGATAGTAGTGTATAACTGTCAATATGCTGTTATGGTTTTAGTTAGACTCTTTGTTGCCATTCGCTTCCTGCTTAACTTGCACATTTTAGTTTCTCCTGACTCAAAATTAATTTATACAATTATTTGTTGAAAGTAGATCTAAGTTTGTGAAATGAATTGTGTGCTAGCTAGGTAGCCGCATAATCTTGTGTAACTTCTCTGGCTTAAGGAATATCTGATGATCCACTTCCGTTTCAGAATTTTTAGTTCACTACTTTAGACAGACTCATTTCATTACCAACATAAAAGAGTACCTCATAATTAAAGTTAAACATACTTGTCAGTTGTCACATTGATTCTTTTTAAAAAATAAATATAAAATAATTCAAAGGCTTGGCTGAAATAAAATTCAACTTTTCAGCTTCCCACCATTTGACCCATGGGAATAAAAATAGCAGTATAACGGTGAACATGATTGACAATTGGATACGTTGATGTAATTGACTACATATTTTCATCGTTGTTTTTATATGCTTACTTTGTTCAATCTCTTGCTATATCAAATGGAAAGGTTAACTGTTTACTTTGTTCCATGTATTAGAATATTTGCTTTCTATACTTGGGAACCTATATTTGTCAATATGCATTTAAAATAACATGTAAATAATGATTTATACAGACCATCAACTGTGTCTCATTCCAATATTAATTGGAAATAACGAGTAATATACGGCTTTTTTAGAAACATTAAATTTGTTGTTAATGATTGCTCATTTGGAAGTCATTTTCTATAGTTTTAATATTACTCAATTTATTATATAGATAAATATGATTTAGACATTGCAATCTTTGCTACTTCAATTTCGTAAAATTTCACGTAGGTTTTAATTTGCTTTCCTGTTAGTTTGTTCAGTTCCCGTAGTCGGTAATATGTTGTGTTCTTCTGCACTACTGGTCCCACTACCATGTAGTCTAATCATTCTATATAGATCATTTATATAAGTGTTGCCATTTCATGGTGTTTTATGAAGTATAGATATGTTCTACTTTCTCAAATTTTAGCCTTGTATTTATGTAGCTTGAGGGAGAGCAAGCTCAGTGGATGGCAAAACGCCGTCAAGAACGTGAGAGAGGTCGCAGAGAAGCAGTTGCTGATATGTCAGAGGATCTATCTGAGGGAGAGAAAGGAGATATAGTCGCTGACATGTCATCTCATGGTGAAAGTACCAGAGGCCGATTGCCTAGAATCAGTTCTGTCGAGACAATGGAAGCATGGGTCAGTCAGCAGAGAGGAAAGAAGCTTTATATCGTGCTTATAAGGTGAGTCTACCTTTTCCTGTAGTATTGTGTGATGAACTTGAATGGGGAAACTTACTTCATTTTCCAGTGCAATACCTGAAGAGGAAATATGAAATACCATTTTGACCTTGTTCCTAAAAAACCTTGAGGGACCATTCTTCAAATTTTAGTCTGATCTTCCTGTTTAAGCAACAGGATTCAGGAGCTTCAGAGCATCTAGCTGCTTGCTTCATTCAGCTGAAACTTTTGTCTCACTAAAGAGTTGCAGCCTCTGTGTCTAATGGTTTTCTTCTTATTTCTAATGGTTTCTTGTTATTAACACTACATTCTTGCAGTTTACATGGTTTAATTCGGGGTGAGAATATGGAGCTTGGACGGGATTCTGATACTGGTGGTCAGGTGATTATACTTCCATGCGTTTTGACTATATTTCTTGAGTAGTGACTACTCGTTGGTTTTCTGCTTATGCAAATTCATCTTTCTTTGCTCCTTGCCATTGGAAAGCCTCCCATATTGTTTTCCTTCCTTCGGATTGTCTTCTATGGCTGAAGAAGATGTTATGATCTTTATGTCTCCTTTCAGGTGAAGTATGTTGTTGAACTTGCGAGGGCCTTAGGGTCGATGCCAGGTGTATATCGGGTTGACTTGCTTACTAGACAAGTATCTTCACCAGAAGTAGATTGGAGCTATGGTGAGCCGACAGAGATGCTGACACCAATAAGTACAGACGGCTTGATGACTGAGATGGGGGAGAGTAGTGGTGCTTATATTATTCGCATTCCTTTTGGACCAAGAGAGAAATATATTCCAAAAGAACAGCTATGGCCCTATATTCCCGAATTTGTTGATGGTGCACTTAACCATATTATTCAAATGTCCAAAGTTCTTGGTGAGCAAATTGGTAGTGGCTATCCTGTGTGGCCTGTTGCCATACATGGACATTATGCTGATGCTGGCGACTCAGCTGCTCTCCTGTCGGGTGCTTTAAATGTACCAATGCTTTTCACTGGTCACTCGCTTGGTAGAGATAAGTTGGAGCAACTGTTGCGACAAGGTCGTTTGTCAAAGGATGAAATAAACTCAACGTACAAGATAATGCGGAGAATAGAGGCTGAAGAATTAACTCTTGATGCTTCCGAAATTGTCATCACTAGTACAAGACAGGAGATTGACGAGCAATGGCGTTTGTATGATGGGTTTGATCCAATATTAGAGCGTAAGTTACGTGCAAGGATAAAGCGCAATGTCAGCTGTTATGGCAGGTTTATGCCTCGTATGGCTGTAAGTATTGGATCCTCTATAAGCTAATATCTACTTTCACTTTCTAGTTGGATATGTCACTAATCCAATGAATATTGAGATCCCAGTTGTGTTCAGTGGTTTCTGAAATAGGTAAACATCCACTGTTCATGATGCAGGTGTAATTATTTCACATCACTACAAATAAGACAAGTTCAAAAAGTTAGCTTTGACGTAAAAGTTCCCTTCATAATCCAGGATTCTTTTTGAAATAGAATCCTGGATTATGAAGGGAACTTTTACGCCAAAGCTAACTTTTTGAACTTGTCTTATTTGTAGTGATGTGAAATAATTACACCTGCATCATAATCCAGGATTCTTTCAGCAGCATTAGTAATAGTTGTAACTTGTATATGCCTATTATTCATAAATTGGCAAAAAGGAATATTAGATGAGTAATTTAAGAAACTTTTTCCTTCACAATCCGGGATTATTTCAGCAACATTAGTAATAGTTATATGTCTGATATTCATATCTTGGTGAAAAGGAATTTTTGATGAGTAATGGAACTTGACTTTCTCTCTTTTTCTTCAAGCTGACCATACAACTTGTGATGTAAACCTTCAAGTAAAAATAGGTTCGCAGCCTTTTCCTGTTCTGTATTTACCTGAAATGGTTGGCCACTTGAGTTTCTTCTTTTGCAATTTTCTAAATAGCCTCTTGTGATAAACTGAGCATCCACGTGCAGGTAATTCCTCCTGGGATGGAGTTTCACCATATTGTGCCACATGAAGGTGACATGGATGGTGAAACAGAAGGAAGTGAAGATGGAAAGACCCCGGATCCACCTATTTGGGCAGAGGTTTCCATTAACACCATTTTTCTCTTCTTTTAGTGGCCTTCCACTTTTTCTGCATTCTTGCTAATTTTTAATGTGATTTCCTTTTCCTAGATTATGCGCTTCTTTTCTAATCCAAGGAAGCCTATGATACTCGCACTTGCTAGGCCTGATCCCAAGAAGAACCTCACTACTTTAGTGAAAGCATTTGGTGAATGTCGTCCATTGAGAGAGCTTGCTAATCTTGTAAGTTTGAGTTTACACCAGTGGTATAGGTCAATTGCCTTATGGGCAGGGAAGCTGAGCTAGCAGTGCAATTGATGTTCCTCCTTCCTTTCTTCTTTTTGCAGACTTTGATAATGGGTAATCGAGATAATATCGACGAAATGTCTAGCACCAATTCTGCACTTCTTCTTTCAATCTTGAAGATGATAGATAAGTATGATCTTTATGGTCAAGTAGCTTATCCTAAACACCACAAGCAGTCAGATGTTCCTGATATCTACCGTCTTGCTGCAAAGACTAAGGTACCGTCTGTCATTTTAATTTCAAGTGCATTGTTCTTTCACTCCCTTAGTTGTATTCATTGATTGTACGCATAGGGTGTGGCACTTCTTGGTTGAATATGTTCCCATTATTTTTTATATGTAGTAGTGTTTCTTATTCTATTTCCAATAGATAATATGTGGAAAGTATCCCATGGCATATGAAACAATTACTTCGCATTTTATCAACGCATCATTACTCATTTTGTGCATGAGTAGATTATACCAAGACAAAGAAACCACAGGAGGATGTTACTTGTCAATTAGATAAGTAATGATTTTGAGTCAATGTGAAATATAGAAACCAATTTAATGCAACATGGAAAGCGAAATTAGATTGAGGGTGTCCAATAGGCCAAGTGGACCTGAGTATGGAACTGCCTGGAAGCCATTATCTGGGTTTGCCAGTTTCAGAACGTGGAGAAGACTGTTTGGCATCTTCTTCCTCATATATCCTGTAATATAGATGAGTCCTAACATGTCTCTCTTTCTCATGTGCCCACCTGAAGGCACATCTAATTAAACGAATAGATAGAAAGGACCGGTAGGATTATCTCATGATAGTAGTGACAAAAGAGCAACTCTTAAAAGTGTGGCATGCCGCATAAAAATCTTAAATAGTACTTGATGATGTTCTCAAAGTTGGTTCAGCTATTTCTAAAAATGTGCATGAAACAAGGGTATTTGCTCCTCTTTATGGCATCATACGTAGGTGAAGAAATACAGATATTATGGTAGCATGCTTGTTGGTTTACTTAGATTAACAATATTAAGATACTTCTTTTCCTTTTTACAGGGTGTTTTTATTAATCCAGCTTTTATTGAGCCTTTTGGACTGACTTTGATTGAGGTATTCTTCTTCACTAAGTGGTTCAAGCTTTAGTTGGTGGTGTGGTTATTCTTCATCATAGGTTGGTGAGTCTTCTTTGTTGAACTATGCACTTTTATCTCCCTTGTACAGGCAGCAGCTTATGGTCTCCCAATGGTAGCCACAAAAAATGGAGGACCTGTTGATATACATAGGGTATGCTGTTGCATTTATTTCATGTCTGCCTTTGATGACTTCCATTATGTTCTGACAAACTTCCAACCAAATTAGATTCGAATTGATCTTTCGTTGTTTTGCAGGTTCTTGACAATGGTCTCTTAGTGGATCCCCATGATCAGCAGGCAATTGCTGATGCTCTTTTGAAGTTGGTTGCTGATAAGCAACTGTGGGCTAAATGCAGGGCAAATGGATTAAAAAATATCCACCTTTTCTCATGGCCCGAGCACTGTAAAACTTATCTATCCCGGATAGCTAGCTGCAAACCAAGGCAACCACGCTGGCTGAGATCCAATGATGATGATGATGAAAATTCAGAAACAGATTCACCTAGTGATTCCTTGAGAGATATTCATGATATATCTCTGAATTTGAGATTTTCATTAGATGGGGAAAAGAATGACAATAAAGAAAATGCTGATAATACATTAGACCCCGAAGTTCGAAGGAGCAAGTTAGAGAATGCTGTTTTGTCCTTATCTAAGGGTGCACTGAAGAGCACATCAAAATCTTGGTCGTCAGACAAGGCAGACCAAAACCCTGGTGCTGGTAAATTCCCAGCGATTAGGAGGAGGCGACATATTTTTGTTATTGCAGTGGATAGTGATGCTAGCTCAGGACTCTCTGGAAGTGTGAAAAAGATATTTGAGGCTGTAGAGAAGGAAAGGGCAGAAGGTTCCATTGGATTTATCCTGGCTACATCTTTCAATATATCAGAAGTACAGTCTTTCCTGCTTTCAGAGGGCATGAATCCTACTGATTTTGATGCTTACATATGCAATAGTGGTGGTGATCTTTATTATTCGTCCTTCCATTCTGAGCAAAATCCTTTTGTAGTTGACTTGTACTATCACTCACATATTGAGTATCGTTGGGGGGGCGAAGGGTTGAGAAAGACTTTGGTGCGTTGGGCCGCCTCTATCATTGATAAGAATGGTGAAAATGGAGATCACATTGTTGTTGAGGATGAAGACAATTCAGCTGACTACTGCTATACTTTCAAAGTCTGCAAGCCTGGGACGGTAAATTGACTTCTTTTCTCCATCTTTTGGTGTTCCTTTTTCCTTCTCAATTTCACTTCTTTGACTCTTTGATCACACCTCCTATCCCTGGGGGCGGGCGGTTCAATGCAGTAGCAAAAGCTTTCCTATTTTTCTCTTCGAGAATCTGCTTTCACTAACTCTGGCTGCTCCATCAAGCAAGTTATTGATTCAGACTTGTGCTAGATATTCTTTGAAACATCTGACGTCTATTTTCTCCAAGCATCTGACATTATAATCCAATTGCAGGTCAATAGGATTTTTAGTTGCACCCTCAGTGATTGTATTTTGTTGCTTTTGCAGGTTCCTCCAGCTAAAGAGCTTAGAAAAGTAATGCGAATTCAGGCACTTCGTTGTCACGCTGTTTATTGTCAAAATGGGAGTAGGATTAATGTGATCCCTGTACTGGCATCTCGGTCCCAAGCACTCAGGTAATGTTTTGTCCACTCGTAGTATGTTTTGATACTTGGGATTGTTATTTAAATGTCTGTAACATTGTCTACAGGTACTTATATCTGCGATGGGGAATGGACTTGTCGAAGTTGGTGGTTTTCGTCGGAGAAAGTGGTGATACTGATTATGAAGGATTGATCGGTGGTCTACGCAAGGCTGTCATAATGAAAGGACTCTGCACTAATGCAAGCAGCTTAATTCACGGTAATAGGAATTACCCGCTATCTGATGTTTTACCATTCGACAGCCCTAATGTCATCCAAGCGGACGAGGAATGTAGCAGCACCGAAATCCGTAGCTTACTGGTGAAACTAGCGGTACTCAAAGGATAATACCCTTCCCCCTTTGATTGTCAAAAACCTATATGAGCTATAAGACTATGCCATGAAAAGAATGGCCATCCATTTGGCTTGTCTTTTGAAGCTGTTAATACTTTTCAACAGACTACAAAATGAGATGAGTCCTTTGATCCTCTTTAAAGGACATAAAAGCTTTATGCAAGAACCAGTGCTGTAAAGTTATAGAATTTCTTTTGCTATATATGACATTCGACAGAACCTGTTCCGGTTCATCGAGAAAAAGAAATAAATTTCAACTTATAAACATGCCTGATCATGTAAATTATCATATACATCCATCGGAAGGCATTATCGATGGGTTATCAGATTTTTCAACTCTCTGGATCGGCTCATCTGATCGTCCGTTATGTAAAAGAAAGGTTCACTTGACATTTCATAAATAACGGTTTTGGTTTCATATAATGCTACTTTAGTCCTTTGTTAATTATTAGCAATTCTTAACTGTTTCAACGTTGAAGAGTTCGAAGGGGTTGATTGAAGTCTGAAGTCTGAGATCCTAAGGCCGAGCAACTAGCTGTTGCAGGATTAGGATTGGACGTCTATCTATCTCACCAGATGTTGTTCTGAAATGGCTTCCTAACTTTTTAAGTTTGGGACCATAAGTTTCCATATCTTCTTTGTTGGTCTTTTTGTTTTCACCAGGTCAATTACAACAATATCAACATACTCGGTGTAATTTCACAAGGTTGAAGTAAGGTTTGCATATGCTCAATCCTTCTTAGACATGTTATTTTGAGGTTAGAATATGGTACACTTTACCCTTCTCAGATATGTTGATAATATGAGTCGTAGGATCTATTTTCGATTCCAAAGAAACAAACATGAAATGTTTTTTCTTTTTCATTGAGCATGACCGTCCAAATTTGATGACGTTTTGATGCAAATTTAAAGCTCAACTACTTTACAACTTGAAAAAATGGACTACTTAATCACATTTCATGAGCAACAAAAAACAAATAAATGAACACACAAGGTTTACTAACGTCGGACTCTACTAAATAGATCCTAATTAGGGGAGGCGGCGATATTAAATTCAACTTCACTATCTAACTTTCGGTGGATTATTTAAATAAAGAAATGTCTTATCATTTAATGTCTTTTTCTTTCTGAAACCATCTCTCTACCTTCACGAGATAGGAACAAACTACGATATTATATTGAGTATTTGTTGTTTTTATCATTTAATGTCGTAATAAATGGTCCAGCCACTAGTTTATCTTTTGTTCCTAATAACTAGTACCAAATGTGTAATAATGAAAGTGATGGGCTTTGAAGTGTGAAAGCAAGACACGCATTGGACTAGCACAAATGGGATAATCAAAACAGCTAAGGAAGTCAATTCATGTACAACTGATTTGCCAGCAATGACCAAATAGTATGTGTTAGCTGTTAGTTAGAAGGCACCTCTCTCTCCCCACTCACTAGTGACGGAATCAAAAATTCTAATAATAAAATTCAGTAAAAAGAGACGCTCAGTAAAGAAGGAATGAAAAATCATCAAGGATGACTCATTAATATTAGTGTCTTAACACCGTCCTATCATCTATGTCATCATTAATCTTGAACCACTATTTGACGCCATTCTAAAAGTTTCTTCATATATAGATTTAACATGATTGAATATAATCAAAAGACCTTTAAATTTGTCAGGTAAATCTTATTTATAGTATACTCGAATTAAGAATTGTTCTGATTGAGCACCTAAACACATGATAAAGATCACACTTTCTGCTCATTTTTTTTTGTAAAAGTTTTTGCATGTGTTCTCCAATGCTTATTACGTAAATAAGTTAATCACTTAAATATATCACTTTCTTTAACTATACACATTAACTTTAATAAGCCGTGAAATCTCCATTCATATTATAATTGGTGCCAAAGTGTACAATTAAAGAAGCATACATATTTTATATGTACAAGTCTACTAAAATTTTCATAAAAAGTTTATATAAACCTATAATTTTAAAAAATATAACTAGTTTCATACTAAGAATCTTAAATATTGAATTCATAAATCTTAAATCCGCATAGTAATTTTTCTCTTGTTCCACCTCCAACCCAATGTTGTTGTGGTCCTTAATTTGTCTTTCCCCATTAAAGTAGCTAGAAGTTTCCAACATTATGAACATGGAATGGCTTGCCATCAATATTTTTATGGGTATACCTATAAGGAAAAACAAAGGACAACTTTGTATTATTTTTGTGAGAGTTTAAATTTTATGCATTGACGATTTAGAAATTATATTTATATTCATTATCAAATTGCTTAACAAATAATATAGGCAAATTTATTAACAAACGATAAGTGGTAATATGATAAAAATGATAATTAATTTGTTGTTATAAATTAAAATGTATCATCTTTGTTGAATCAATATAATTTATGTGATGTTTTCTTTTAGTCGGTCTTAAAAAGAATAACACATTTTTTTATATTTAGTAAAGTAATAATTTAACTTTAAAATTCTATTTTAATTCTTATTGAGATGATTCATAGCGACACAAACACTTATTATTACTTATTTTAAATCATAAATTTCAAAAATATTTCTATTATTCTTAAATTTTTATCTACCTACTTATAAATTGAAACCAAAAGAGTAATAATATAAGAACTTTTTTACACTATTAATGTCCATAACTTAAATTCTACTATTTTAAATTTTAAATAAAAAGTCAACTCTTCTATTTAAAACAAAGAAATTTGCTTTATTAATTACCCAACTCCCATCTATACCACACGTACGCCTTCAAAATTCGAATCTCAATGATTTTGAATCTTTATTATCTGTTAATATAAAATAATTCTTTTTCTAGAAAAGAGATTGATTGACTTTTATGGATACTAAAATATACCTACATAAAAATGATTTTTTTTAAAAAAACATTTTTCTTAATTATATATTTTATGAAAATTTGTAATATATCCCACTTTTTGCACTTTAACCATTTTGCAAAGCCTTATTTTATTATTAATATATTCAGTATGATTTCATAAGTGGAATCTGAAGAGAGTGAAGTGTACGAAGATCTTATCCCTTCTTGTATGAGATGGAGAAACTATTTTTAATAGACTCTCGCCTCAAGAAAAATATTTTAAAAATAGATTGAATAACTATAAATATAAAAATACCGTTGAAAAGAAAAATAGTGACAACAAATAAGTAATAAATCTGTGTGTATGGGTTGATGCCTAGTCCTGTACTTCCATATTTTAAATTTTGGTATAATAAGGTCATACGAACAAGTATAGATAAGAGGGAGTTGCTCGGTTGATAAATATTCTTCACTTTCAACTCGAAAATTATGAGTTTGAGTTATTAAGAGAGCAAAAAGGTGAGAGAGGGGTAAAAAATAAGTTTAAAAAAAAAGATCAAGTATACATTTTCTCATGGGTGTAGCTCTTTTTCGAATCCTATGTGAATGTGTGAAACTTAGTGTATCAAGCTATCTCTTATTATATATAAATATATATATATATATATATTATTAAAAAAGAAATTAAAAACCTACACTTTGAGTAACTTCTTCGTATCTATAATCAGTTACTCTCGATAACTTTTGCTATTTGAATCGAGGATTTAAAGAACAATTGGTCGTTCAAACTAATGAACTAATTGAGATTGAAATTGAACAAAGAGATTCAAACTCATAGGAATAATTTTGCTAAACTGTAGTCACAGTGATTTTTCTATTCAATTACTTTAACCATTTTCGAAGACCTCATTTTTTTTTGAGGCATCGGATAATTCAATAATTATGAATACTTTATTCTGTCTCCACTTATAAAAAGTCATAATAAATTTTGTAAAGTTAACACAAATTTAAACCTTATGAATGTGTTATATTTGATGCTAACAAGTTTCCACTTGTTCAAAAAATAATAATTTAGGTTAAGATTTGAAGTTTCTTAAGGGCAACAAAAGAAATATAGTAAGCAAAATCTTCCAACTGTTGGCCACTTGTCCACACCAAGCAACATAATTTTGCCATAAATTCTGATTTTGATTTTTGTAATATATAATTTAAAATATTTATTTTTAATTAATTAAAATATGTGTTTTTTTGTCCATTTTGTGCAGAAAATATGTTATATTATCCTATATATGGAATAATAATAAATACAAGTAGTTTAACATAATAAACGAATATTAAAATGGTGGAACAGTTAATAATTATATGAATTTGAGAATTTTCAAAGGAATCAAAAGTACATATTTTCAAGTCATTGAAGATTAAATATACATATTCACAAATATTTAAGGAACCAAAAGTACTAATTAATCCCTAATCATTATTTGCTATATTATTATTGCAAGTATCACAATATTATACTTTTCAATATTGCCTTAAAGAACCATATTCTAAGCATTTCACACTATAATTTGAGTAAAGAAAAATTGAAGCTAAAAATTAGCTTAGCTTCCTCAACCAAAATTGGTAGGAAAATTTTCATCTACCCATTGCTCATTTCCCACTCTTAAATATATGTCCATATTCAAAGTACTAGGTGGACACTCAACATGTGAACATTACTTAATTGAAAGTAGTTTGTAATTATATTGGCTGCGGCAGATCTAAAATTTTCATTAAAAAGTCAAAATATATATATGAAGAAGTTAAGAAGATTTAAATGTATTTTTTTCAGTGTAGGAATATTAATTGACACTCACTCCGGCCATTGTGTGTTGTTAAGAAGTACTAGATCGATAAAATAATTGAGATGTGTGGAAGTTGGTCCGACGACCCCGCGCAACAATATAAAAAAAATACTTTTTAAGTATTTATATTATACCTATGCATAAAAACATACGTTTGGAGGATGCATTGCGGTGGTAAATGGTGACTATATATACTAAGTGGCACCAATCGAACACACAAGTTAACATTAAAATTCATGATTATATTAATTTTGACGTTTGTTTCTTTCAATATTTTTGTTAAGCATCTCACATAATTAAAAGAATACACCAATATCGAAATTAATTATTTTTTCCACAAAAGGGAAAATATTTCTGCTATCTCAATTAAAATATCTATCATGATTTCCAATTATTTATTGTTTTAATACACAAAATTAATTGTTTTTTTTTCATTTTATTCTTAATGATAATTGTTCTTGAAAAAAATAATACTACAGTTATGTGGTGACATTATGATGATTCAAATAGCAAAATAGTTTTTTAAATAAAAACCTTCCAATTAATGTCTTTTAAGAAACATGAAACAAAGAAGAATATTACGATAGATAATTTAAAACGATTGGAGTATCACTATCCCAGAAAAGAGAAATTGCTTAAACGTTTAATTTGTTATATTGTCTCCTTAAATACTCAAGAGTTATTCATCTTAACTACCATTATCCATACGTGTAACAAATCAATCAAAAACCGTTATATAAAGATAATCTCTACGTGGCTTATAATTATAATCATCTCATTTTCCACATTTAATGTTTAAATAAAATTTATATTTTTTGGTAGGTTGCTCAAAGTATAATACATATTTTCTTTTATGTGAGATTTAAAATTTTAAAATACGATAGATTACTTATTACAACAGATAAAAAAACAGATAATATAAATCAATCAGAGATAACAATAGTTAATCAAATTATAACTATAGGCCCCCACCCCAACTATTTAATTTTTACATTTCAAGCATGTACAAGACACGTACACATTGTGCATATATATATATATATATATATATATATAATCGAAAGAAATCTCCTTAGTTCAAGATATAATTAACTATTCTTTTTGTCTCAAAATAAATGTCGTTTTAGCTCTTTTTACCCCATTAAGGAAACATCTAGATACCACAAACAACAACAATAACAACATCAACATATCCAGTGAAATTTCACAAAAAAAAATTTATATTATGAACGACTTTGCTGAGGATCGAACCCAAAATCTAGATGCCATATGTACCAAATTTATTTATTTATTTTTAAAAAAAAGTTGTGTGTGTTGGAATGGGGTGGTTTATCAAAATAACATGTCAAAGAAGTTATTGATGACCTAACTATTAAAAGTCTTAGAAGTCCAAAAAAAAAAAAAAACTCTATAAATACTCTATTCTCCTCCTTACATTTTTCAACATAACCCTAAAAAGTAAAAACCTTCACTTATTTACTCAACCAAACACACCTTCAAAAAACCAAAAGAAAACAAAGAGTTTTTTTTCCTTTTCTATAATTCCACATTGATTTAAAGAAGAAATGATCAAAAGCTCTAAAGGATCTGTTTGGAAGAGAAAAAATATGAATCAAGAAAAGGAAAATGAGAAAAATATTGCAAACAAAAATTGCAAGAAGAGTATTGAGAAAATAACAAAGAAAGGGGAAAATTATAATAATGATAATAATTACCCTTTGGTTTGTTATGATGAATTACCAGGCTATATGAAGGATAATGAGTTTATTCTCAATTATTATAGAGCTAATTGGCCTATTAAACAAGCTCTTTTAAGCATTTTTCGTTGGCATAATGAAACTCTTAATGTTTGGACGTAAGTATTTTATCTTATCTCTCATTACATTTTCAACGGATTTTTTCTATTTCCGATGACACGAGCTAAAACTTTGAGTTTATAAATTCTGAATTCTAAAAAATATAGCTCTATGTTCTTGATAAGTTAGTTATACATGTTAAGTGGATTTTTGCACCAAAACTATTAGGTTTTGTTCATGGGTGGAGCTACGTAGAGTCGAGGGATTCATCTTAATCTTTTTTGACAAAAAACTACATAGTTTATATATGATTAAAATTACTTATTATGAATATATATAGAGTAGATTTGAACCCCCTTCAACTTCTTCATATGTTTATTTCTTTATTTTTGGTTTATTTCTCCTAATTCAGAGAAAGCTAAACTTTTTTAAAATTCTATTTTGCAGGCATTTACTTGGATTTATTCTATTTGTGGCACTAACCTTATCAAATGTAGTGCAAGTGCCTCAACTCTCTGATTTCATGACTATGTTTATTTGGTAAGTCACCTAAATTCTATTATCTAATATTTATGTTGAGATCTGACAAAATTTCAATTTGTGTCGCAAAATCTTATATTAGAACAAAACACTTCATATATAATAATAAAGATAATTTTATATCCAGATTTCGAACCGAAAAACTCATTATTCCTTAAGTGACTTAAAAGAGATAAACTTTTAAGTGTTAGTATTACTTTGAGGCAAGATAAAATAAAGTTAGGTCACCTGACTAATAATTTTTTTTAGCTAATTTCCCAACAAAATAATAAGTCTAGTAGTTCCTACTATTAAATTTCAAAACTAGTATGAAAAGTCAATTTTTATTTTTAAAAAAAGCTGAATTATTTATAGAGATAATCCTAGTGACAGCTAAAAAGACACTTTTGGTCCATTTTAATTACTATCTGAAAAGTTGGTTGATTGAATAGTAGTTTAATTTTTAGTATATGCTTTTATGGTGTTGTTGGCCATCAAACTTCCAACTACATTCCATAAATACGTGCCCTTTTTTTTTTATTTATATATAAAAAACAAAATAATAATAATTTAGTTCTATGATTCATTAAAGTCATTGTCACAACCTCCAACAATTTTTTTTGGGAATTTATGTCAATTCCGAAAGTAGAAAAAAGAAAAGAAAAAAATAATAATTTAATTTTATCTTAAAGATTAGGGTAGGAAGGTCGAAAACTAGGTCAGAAGAGTCGTATGTAGTAGAGTCTTATCTTACCTTTAGTTAGTATTCACACAACATCTTTAATTTTTCTTCTATTTTTACTACTATACGTGACTTGTTTTGTATTGTTCATCTTGCTATTTTGCTATCATTATTTCCTTTTCAATCTATTATGATTGTATGATAAATTTATTAAATTTTGGTTCAATCTCGCAGGAACTTTCCCATGAGTGGTGATGCAAATGCCTCTAACAATTCAAAGGAATTTTTCCAAGTGAGTCACTTTCCAAATTGTTTTTAAACAAATCAATTTCATTTTCTTGAATTCTAATTAAGGAAGAAAAAAATAACATGAAACATAAATATAAATAATAATAATAAAAAAAGTTATAACATGTTAAGTTACATTTTCAATAATTTTAATTTATTTATATCGACAATATATATAAACTAGGAAAATTGACATAACTACCCGTTTGCATAATGTATAAATATATATTTGTCTAGTAACTATAATCATTTTTGGTCAAGCGTCCAAATATATGAGAAAAAAGTCAGTAAAATTAACTTAAGTGGTTGTCCGCAAAAAAAAACTGGTAGATATGTAATATATGTATTATTAATGTATAATACATGTATATTCGCTAACGAGCTATAAATATTTTTGATCGATCGAACAAATGTATATATAACTTTCCCTAATATAAACCTTTTTTTTTCTTTCAGGGTCCATCTAGACTAATTGATTTAAAGCAGGACCAACACTTACAATTGGATAACATGATGTCAACAAAGAGTATACAAAGTGAAACAACATGGCCATTTTATGTATTCTTAGTTGGTTCAATGTTTTGTCTACTTTCAAGTAGCATTTGTCACCTCTTTTGTTGCCATTCACACAAGCTAAACATCCTTTTGTTGAGAATGGACTATGTTGGAATCACAGTCATGATAATCACCTCATTCTTCCCACCAATTTACTACATTTTTCAATGTTCACCACATTGGCAAATTGTATACCTAGGTGGTATCACAATCATGGGAATTTGCACCATCATCACCCTCCTATCCCCCGTGTTTTCGACCGGGAAGTATAGATCGTTCCGTGCTGTTTTGTTCATGTCTATGGGATTCTTCGGCCTGATACCTGCGGTTCATGCAGTAGTACTGAATTGGGATGAGCCAGAAAGGAATGTCACGCTAGCGTATGAATTGGCAATGGCATTGTCTTATTTAATCGGGACTATGTTTTATATTATGCGGATCCCGGAGAGATGGAGACCTGGATTTTTTGACCTAGCTGGTCATAGTCATCAAATATTTCATGTATTTGTGATTTTAGGTGCATTGTCACACTATGGTGCTGCACTAGTGTTCTTGGAATATAGGAGTCGATTGAGGTGTGACACATAATAAATTACAATACACTATGATTTAATTTTATCAAAGGAAAAAAAAAAAGGGAAAGAAAAGAATATGATTGTCATACTTTATTTTTTATTTGTATTTCTTTGAAAAAAAAAAATTTGATGTAAGGCATTGCATTGTGTTATACATGGTGTGAAGGTTTTTTTTTTTTTTTTTAATCTTTTTAGATATAGGAAAAATCATTCATTTGTTATTTATATTATGTAATGAACTTCTAATGTATACAATTTCAAGATGAATTAAAGATTAAGATTTTTTTAGTGATTGTCACTATTAATTATTATTTTTTTACTATTTCATTTGAAGAAATATTAAAGTAAGAATACATATAATCATATTTTTGGGCTTTGATATGTTTTGTACAAATATGGACCAATATTTTGTCAAATGGGCTAACTCATTATGATTTAATAAGTTCATAAACTTAATTTATGCCTCGAGATACAAGTTATGTCTCAAAGCATGAGTTCAATTTTAATATATCATGCCTTAAAAAAATCATACTACTGAATTTATATTCTGAGGCACAAGTTATGCTTACCTAACCTATGCCCCAAGGTATAAGTTATGTCTACTGAACTTATGCCTCATGCAAAATTTCCTAAAAAACTTGTCTTGTGAATTAATTAGATAGTACTAAAATGCCTTAGAAAAAACTTTCTCTAAGAAGATTTGTCTTATGAAAATAGGTCATAGTTAAAAATACTTTGATCCACATTTTTTTTATTAGAGGGTAATAGGGAAAAATTTAAAGACTACCCCCGAAATAGAAGTAATCTGTAAAAAAAATAAAATGTTCAACTAGTGCCACTGAATTAAAAAAAAAGTATATAAAATTCCAAATACATGAAAAATAGCTAGGGTAAAAGTATAAAAAAAACTAATAATTTTGAGCCCTCAATTGTTACACTCTTTACTCTTGAAAGAGATGTAGAAAAGCTCCAAGTAAGTGGAGTTTGAAACAGTTACTATAGCACTATGAAATTGATGATGAAGTTCGTCGCTAAATAGCTCATAAAAAATAAAATAAAAATTAATAATCCGTCGCTAAATGTATTTCTTTAGATACAAATTACAATAATAATTATTATCTATTTCCTATAAGAAGACCATAAGATGTTAAAGCAATCACACCTTAAACTCCACATAGTTTCATTTCTCAAGGAACCTCTCCTATAGAACTAACTAGTAATTTTTGGTTCCTTAACATTTCTTCGGAAGCAGTCTTTTTTGCCTTCACAAGATAGTAATAAGATGTGAATACACTCTATTCTCTTTAGATTTTTTTCCATTTATAGAATTTCACCAAATATGTTATTATAACATTTCTCCCTAAAAGGGAATTTCAACAAAGAACAAGTCTATTCACTTGGATCATAAAGTCTAGAGAAAATGTGTCTGGCCCAATTAAAATCAGATTAAAGCCCATAATGGCCCATTGACAGCCCTCATCCAATAGATCTTATATGTATGGGCAAACAACACAAATTTAACTAGTTTAAGAGTAAATTATTTTTCTTTAAGCGAGTTTTCAATATTTTGAATCCTAACAGAGCTTGAACTTCGGATACATGGATCAAAATTATGTGTAATTTATTTTAGATACACCGTATTCAAGTGAATTCGCATGTATCTGACTCTCTTGCTCGCCTGTCTTCCTATGTATTTGTATTTTAGAATGTATGCGATATCGCAAATACATGTATCTAGTGTGATTCGCATGAATCCGAAATGCGTAAACTATCTCGTTCGCCTCCCTTTTATCTTGCTCCCCCTATCCTTCTCTCGCTTGCCTCTCTCCCTATTTCAGTGTAGCCGATAGCAAAATATATATGTGTGTGTATCTGACTTGCAATCTGGTATGATGCTATTAATAAGTGAGATTAATATATAATTATTTCAAACTATAGAAAAAATAAATAAATATGATAGAAATGTTTATAGTAGAAATGTAGTTTCCTGTATATATCCTTTTATACTCTCTCTCTCTCTTCTTCTTTTTCTCAAGAGAGATGGAAAACATAATCGGGTCGGGTCGGGTCGTGAAGGTCCATGTCCAACAGGATCCGACCCATTTCTTGCCCTACCAAATTAATCAGACCAATTCTCTTTCTCTTCATTTTTTTTCCTCTCTTTCCCTGCTGCTGCAATAGTAGGCCAAAACTGTGATAGTAATCACTGTTTCAATTTCAAGAATCTCAACTTTCTGAGCTTATTACACAATTTAGCGCATACCCAGATAAGTTTTTTCACTTTGGTAAACATGGTTGATGTTTCTGAAGCTGAAGGAGATAGAGAAGTACCAATTTGCCCTTCAATTCCTTCTGGTGAACAAACGGTTTGGGCTGATGCTTCATCTGTTCTTCAGCTCGCCTGCAATGGTCTCTTTCTCTTTAATCACTTTATTTCCTTTATATCAATGTATTGGGTTTTCAAGTTTTGAGTTTTTAATGTGATGCTATAAGGAAGTGTGGGTGAGGGGGTGGGGTGGGGTGGGGGGGTTAAAGTAGAGCTAGAAAATATTGATGTTGTTTTAGCTATTATCATGTTACTGAAGTACCAAGTAGTGGCAGAGTCAGGAATTCAAATAAAGGATTGAAAAAGAAACAATTTTTATGCCATAGGGATTCAATAATTTATATTTATGGAAAAAACATATTGTTTACCCTATTTCCATAGTAGAATTTCAACAATTGAGGTTCAGTTGGACCCCCTTGCACCCTTTGCGTCCGCCCCTGGTACCACGTATGGTACCATGGGTGTTAGTTTATTGCTGCAATCTGTTATATATTTTGTTGAAACATGTTTATGTGCTGAGAAAAAAATTGGGATCATTAAAAGGGGTGTATTGCGATTCGTTTATTCAATTAGATTGGGAGATGTAACAATACGAGAAGTAGAAGGAGCTTTGTTGAATACAAAGACTGCTTTTGAAGAAGAGCATTTTATCTATAAAATTGCCCGTAATATCCTTATAGAGAGGACATTTCCTTCTTTTTTTTTCTTTGAAAATGGTGGTGTTACCTCCCACCAGCTGGGTAATTATGCATTCATACCCCTCAAGACTTAGGCAAATGGGAAGAATTTACCTAAAGCCCAATCTTTTTACCTCTGTTGGGATCTGACCATTAAGGCCACAACATTGGGTGCCTTTTATGGGGAGGAAGTTTGCATTATTGTATTGGATGCGGCATTTGGGTTGGAAGGAAAAGAAAGAATTTTGATGAAGTTATGAATTTAACTAGTGAGCTTGATGTGGTCTTGGGATTTTGTTATTCATTATGCAGTCAAATATCATGCTACATCTGTGTAATTCAAGGAAGAAACTTGCCTTATGTGAATTTGTTTCAAATTATTTGGTCCCAGATCTTCGAGATGGAGAGCTGATACATGCGGAAAATTTTAATCTTTTTGCTGCCATGTCAGCATTAGAGGTAATGTTACGTTTCCAGTTTTGTGTTTTTTTCTTCAGTTCTATGATTATCTTGTGGATGATACCAATCATCCTTTTTCCTTGATACTTGTATGAAGTGGTATTTTTGACAAAGGTAACAGTTTTGTGTATGAAGTGGTATAGACTTCCTGGATCTTATCTGCTAGATCCTGCTTGATATGTTGTTACTTTTTGTCATACATTGATGAACTGTTTTTTTCCTTCATGATGATACTCTCTATCTTTGTGTTGCACTTACATGTTTCGTAATTTGAACTAGATAATGGACCCAAAGATGGATTCAGGCATGGTACGCACATACTATTCAGTAGATGAAGCTATTGAGTATGGTGCTGCTCCTATTCCTTTGAGTTTTGACAAAACAGTTGATGTGCAACGTGTCATTGATATCATGGATCATCTTCTTGCTTGTGAGGTATTCCTGGCTTCTTACACAAAGCGGTTATAGTCGAGCAAGAAGTTTTTCTTTGGCTGATATATATTGGGAATGCAGGCAACATGGCATAAAGGTTGTTCACTGGCTCAAACTGTTTTTTCTTGCTTATACCTTTTGAGGCCTGATAGGGCGTCATCACATGCGCTACTACATTCATATTGCAGAGTCATGCGTGCAACCTGCAATGCGGTTGTCTGCACAGTCTCAGATACACGCACAAATGAAGTAAGCACCACCGCAACTCTCATTAATGTTTATCATTTCGTGTCTTCATGGAACATAGTTTTGACAAGTTGAATCTTCTATGGGAAAGGTGAAAAATGCGATCTATTTGTTATTTTAGTTAACTGATGAATATGATAGTTTAGCCTGATGTATGGAAGGTAGATGAGTCCTGTACTGCTTCAGTACCATCTTGGTACCTTATTAGACTTGACCTTTACTTATTAAAAAAACTTGATGTTATCTAACAAAAAACTGATGCATATAATATTTCTGGAAACAGTTTACAAATCTTGGTAGCCCTTTTCTAAATGCAAACTTATGTTGGTGCGTTCTCCATGTCTGCACCTAGGAGGGGGGACTGAAACATTTACCCTTCACTTTCTTCGTAAAATAGTGATGAAGAAAGTTAAAGAAGCATTTTTGTAGATCTTTTAATACTGGAGCCCAAATTGCACGATTGTTATTTGAAGATCGTGGTGGCAAACCTTGTATGCTCTATGCTGTGGGTAGTGACCTGATCCTACAACTGAAAACACGTGATTTGTTCAATGTTGTCCACCTCATATGTTGGAATAGTTTCACACTACTTAAGTTGATCTTCAGTTGGGTAACACTTGGAACCACGATATCTCCTATTCGTATGTTGTACTGTGACCCATCTCATAAACACACTCTAGGGTATCATTTACAAACAGTACATGTGAGAGTCTTGGGCTGTCCTTCCCCTCACACTAGTCGTGAAGCCCTTAAAGTATCTTTTTGTAACACTCTGTGCATCATGTTACTTGGCGCCTCCATTACCAGGGAGAATAACATTGGAAATAGCATGTTCCCCTGCATCTAGAGCTAGCGAAGAAAACATTGAGGCTCCTGGTAACGGGCAACCTCACTGTCGATATGCAGAATATAATCCATTTCCTCCATCTCTCTCTGCAACTCATGTTCGTCCTCGCTAAGTTAAAGAAGTCTGAATTCACACGATCGTATGTCTTCTATTATCCAGCTTCTCCTTGTATAGCTCCTTCCCACAAGTGATATTTAAAAGGTATCTTCCTTCCAGAATTGCCTTCGAAGAAACTGACATTGTGTCATGCAATGACTTCTTTAGTCTATTGGCAAGTATCTTAGCAATGATCTTATCGACAATGTTGTTAAAGATTCGCTATAAGATGGTTAAGATCTGAAGCTATGCGGAATGCACGTTAGTGCTTTCCCTTGTTTAGGCAGCACATCGCGGCAGCCGGCAGGCATGGAGGCGCTTCATGCGTTGTGTTATACAGGCTCTATGCTGAAGAGGATGGCGCTAATCGCTATATAATAAAATGTAGTTGGCGAAGTGATACTAATTTTTTTTTTATGACAAGGGAAACCCGCAGTTGCTACCCTTTGGGTGCACACAGGGTAAAACCCCCGCTCCTATGCAATAGCTCGCAAACCACATAGGAGAGGTAACCCGCACTAGGCAAGCCCGGTGCGATGAGCTCGACCCAGGAGGCAAACCCTGGCAAGGGGTTTCGAACTTGAGACCTCCAACATGGAAGTCCCAGGCCCAACCACTGGGCCACCCCGAAGGGTTGGCGAAGTGATATTAATTGGCAAGAGAATATTATATTTTAACGATTAGGAAAAGGAAATTAGAAATTTAGTGTAAGAAAATTAGCAACTGAACCATTAATAAAATTTCCATGTTAGGATTAAAAATGGTTTTTGAACTTGAGAAGTTTTTTCACTTCTTTTTTTGATAAAGGTAACTTTATATTCACGTCAAAACACATCAGCAGAGCATGATGAGGTGGGATTTACAACCCCACAGGGGGTAGTTTCAAAAGCCGAAACTGGGCAAAAACTTTACAATTGAGCTCTAAAATCCACTAAGCTATCTACCTCCCCCACCAAATCCTGTTTACACCAAAAATACAGCAAGCTCAAGCTATTCATCTTGATTTTTTGAGTGTTGTTAAGTTTCCCATCATGTGATCTTTCATTCCTTTCCTTCCACAATGTCCACCAAATGCAGGCTGGGATGCACTTCCACCAGTCTTCTTTGGATCTTCTTCTTCTGCCCACTCCTTCCCACTGTCTCAGCAAGTCTAAAGTAGTCTTGGGCATTACCCAGTTAACTCCAAGTATACATAAGAACATGTCCCACAGATTTACAGCTGTTCTGCAGTGTAAGAAAAGGTGACTGTTAACTTCTGCCTCTTCCCCACACATGTAACACCTTGAGCAAATCTGTATACCTCTTCTTTGTAACACTTCATGGGTTAGACATGCTTTCCTGATTGCCAACCAAGTGAAACCTGAAACCTTGTGAGGGATCTTGATTTTCCAAATTAGTTTCCAAGGCCATTCCATTTCCATAGTCTGATTAGAATTTAAACTCCAGTAACAAGACTTCACAGTGAAAATCCCTTTCTTTTGTATTTTCCAGATTGGAGTGTCAGGACCTTCAGTGACACCTGGAAATGCATTAAGTGTTTGTAGTAATTCTGCTACTCTGTCAATCTCCCAGTCATTTAAAGCCCTCCTAAAGATCAAATCCCAACCTTGAGGGCTCCACACCTGTGCCACAGTGTCCATCTGTTGTAGACTCAATATATAAAGATCTGGGAACATGATCTTCAAATTCTCTTCTCCTAACCAGAGTTCATTCCAAAAATTGGTTTTCACCCTATTCCCAATCCTAAAGGATAGATTGGGGATAAAAGATGGCCACAGTCTTCTGATTGTCTTCCAAACAGAGCATCCAAAAGTACCATTTGCTTCTTCAGTGATCCAATT
>NW_006239194.1:737287-739907 GCF_000226075.1 Solanum tuberosum | reverse complement strand
TGTTAAGTTTCCCATCATGTGATCTTTCATTCCTTTCCTTCCACAATGTCCACCAAATGCAGGCTGGGATGCACTTCCACCAGTCTTCTTTGGATCTTCTTCTTCTGCCCACTCCTTCCCACTGTCTCAGCAAGTCTAAAGTAGTCTTGGGCATTACCCAGTTAACTCCAAGTATACATAAGAACATGTCCCACAGATTTACAGTTGTTCTGCAGTGTAAGAAAAGGTGACTGTTAACTTCTGCCTCTTCCCCACACATGTAACACCTTGAGCAAATCTGTATACCTCTTCTTTGTAACACTTCATGGGTTATAGACATGCTTTCCTGATTGCCAACCAAGTGAAACCTGAAACCTTGTGAGGGATCTTGATTTTCCAAATTAGTTTCCAAGGCCATTCCATTTCCATAGTTTGATTAGAATTTAAACTCCAGTAACAAGACTTCACAGTGAAGATCCCTTTCTTTTGTATTTTCCAGATTGGAGTGTCAGGACCTTCAGTGACACCTGGAAATGCATTAAGTGTTTGTAGTAATTCTGCTACTCTGTCAATCTCCCAGTCATTTAAAGCCCTCCTAAAGATCAAATCCCAACCTTGAGGGCTCCACACCTGTGCCACAGTGTCTATCTGTTGTAGACTCAATATATAAAGATCTGGGAACATGATCTTCAAATTCTCTTCTCCTAACCAGAGTTCATTCCAAAAATTGGTTTTCACCCTATTCCCAATCCTAAAGGATAGATTGGGGATAAAAGATGGCCACAGTCTTCTGATTGTCTTCCAAACAGAGCATCCAAAAGTACCATTTGCTTCTTCAGTGATCCAATTGTTTTGGAGACCATATTTATGTGATATGAATCTCCTCCACAAAGCCAGATCTTCACTACAGAACCTCCATAGCCATTTCTTTAACAAGCTGACATTCTGCGTACTCAACTTTTTTATACCCAAACCACCCTGAATTTTGTTTAGTGTCACTACATCCCATTTAACAAGATTGTACCCAAGCTTCTCTTTATTTCCCTGCCACAGGAAGATTCTTCTTGATTTGTTGATTTTCTTCTCTATACTTCTTGGTATTGGGAATAAGCTCATCATATAAGTAGGGAGTGCATCCATCACTGATTTGATAAGAGTTATTCTGCCTCCCAAGGATAGATACTGACTTTTCCATCTTGACAACTTCCTCTCACATCTTTCTAGTACTTCATTCCAGACTTCCACCTCTTTGTTCTTTGCACCAAGGGGCATTCCAAGGTATTTTGTTGGGAGGGAGGCTACCTGACAACCTAAATTCTCAGCAAACACCTGCATATTTGCCACCTGGTTAATTGGGTATAAACAACTTTTATGCCAATTGACATGCAATCCTGATATTCCTTCAAAGATGGTTAAGATGGCCCTCAAGTGTCTTATTTGATTAACTTCAGCTCCACAGAAAACCAAAGAGTCATCTGCATATAACAGGTGTGAGATCTCCATAACCTCTCCCCTATTTGCATTTGCACAAAACCCTTGCATCCACCCATTCTCACTTGCTTTCCTGATCATGGAGTTGAGGCCCTCCATAGCTAAGATAAATAGGAATGGTGACATAGGATCACCTTGTCTCAAACCTCTTTGTGACTGAAAAAACCCTTCGGGATTGCCATTAATGATAAGGGAGAACTTCACAGTAGATATACAAATCTCAATCCAGTTGATCCATTTATTTCCAAAGCCCATATCTCTCAAAATCTTCAGGAGGAAGGACCAATTTACATGGTCATAAGCCTTCTCAATGTCCAGCTTGCATAAGACTCCAGGTAGATTTTGCTTCACCCTGCAGTCCACTAATTCATTTGCTAGCATTGATGCATCCATTATCTGCCTACCCTTCAGAAAAGCCATTTGGTGCTCATCCACCAATACCCCAATGACCTTCTTCATTCTTTCTGTGAGAAGCTTGGCTATGATTTTGTATACTCCGCCAATCAGACTTATTGGTCTGAAGTCCTTCAACTCTTCTGCTCCATGCTTTTTAGGGATTAAGGCTACAAAAGTGGCATTGAATGATTTCTCAAAAGTTTCCTTCTGGTGAAAGTTATGAATTGTCTGCATCAAGTCCTCCTTCAAAGTCTCCCAGCAGACTTTGAAGAAACTCATGGTGAATCCATCAGGCCCAGGTGCCTTGTCACCATCACAGTGTTTGATTATATTTAGCACTTCATCTTCACTGAAAGGTCTTTGCAACCACTCTTGTTCCTCTTGGGATATTCTAGGACAATTCACATACTCAAAAGAAGGCCTCCATAGCTCTGTTTCAGTATAGAGTTTTTTATAGAACTCAATCATATTCAACTTAATGTCTTCTGGCTCTTTGACCTCCTCTCCACTGATTATTAGTCTGTCTATATTATTATATCTCTTGTGAGCAGTAGCCATCCTTTGGAAAAACCTAGTATTGTTGTCTCCCTGTTTCAACCATAGAATCCTAGATTTTTGTCTCCACCTAGACTCCCCAATTTTTGCCAGTTCTTCCAATTCTACCAAGATTGTAGCCCTCACCATCAGCTCATCCTCTGTCAGAAGTCTTGAATCTTGTGCCAGATCAATGTCACCTAATTCAGATAACAACTTG
>NW_006239194.1:732015-735403 GCF_000226075.1 Solanum tuberosum | reverse complement strand
CCACCCCCCATCTCGTAAGTATTCAAACCATGAGTTTGTCTCCAGTTCTTGTTGGTCCAACCCCTCACTTCCGACAGGGTAGGTACGGTCATATCCCTTCCTTCAAAGCTTCCAACTAAGCTTCTCTGTAGGACTTCATTATGGGTATTCGGGGCATCATTAATGCGAATGATTTCCTGATCCTTCTCCTTCATTAATGTTGCTCTAACATTAACTCCATCTCCTTTACTGTTTGACCATTTAAAGCTCCTAACCGCCTCTGCAAAAGAGACATTGCTATCCACTAGTCTCTGTTTCATTCTGTTTTCCTCCACTCTATGTCTAGCGAGAAAACTCCCTATTTTATCTGCAAAGATGTCCCATCCTGAGTTAAAAGACAACTCAGGGATGATTATAACGGACCTCCTTCTACCTCTTATATTTATCAGGCTAAAGTATCTGCCGTGTTTGTTGAAATTCCTAGCACAGAAAATTTCCGAGAGGGATTCTGTTTTCTTCCACCTTCTGACGGAATTTCCTTTTTCCTTTGAAGCTTCCTGCAAGATCTGGGTGATCCATATCATAGACCTCTTGCTAAAGGAGGTTCTTGTGATGACCCTTCTGCTCCTTTCCGTCCATTCGTACCATTCGCCAGCCATATCGCTAATTCTCTCGATGTCAAAAGACTTAAAACCTATCGCAAAATAAATACAGTCCTCCATAATAGAGGAAGGTTTAACAGAAAAGGATGAAATTGAGGGTTTCCGGTGATCGGAAGGACCACCGAAAAGGGGATGATGAGGTGAATCTAAAACATATTTTGGGAACTGTGTCTGGGAGAAAAGTTTTAGACAATGTTCTTTCCCATCTACACTTCAAGTTTGTCCATATACTTTTTTCTTGTATTACATCATCTTTATTTGTCCCTTCACTGGAGGTCCCTAAAACCTCACAACTTTTCTATAGTTTTTGCCTTTGAAAAGACTGCTTATAGATGCTTCTCATTAGATTAATAGGTTTGCAGTCCTTGATTTTACTGCTCGATCAACAAAGTTACTGCTTATCAAAAATAAATTTTACTGCTCTATCATTTGTCTGTATTATTGTTATGAATGTGGCATCAAGGCACTTTCCTAACTCTCGTCCTTCATCATTTCCCAACACTGAAGAAAGTAAAAGTTTTTTTTTTGACAAAGGTAACAGTTTTGTGTATTAATCTTCAACACTAAAGGCTGGGATCCCAAATTTACATCATGGAGCTACATACAGTTGCGAGTACTCAAAACAAAACAAAACTAGAATCTACTTCAACTTACAAAGAACCTAGGATATCTATAACAACTATAGGATCATCTACATACTCCAAACTGCACCAATAGCAAAAAGTGATTATGCAATTCATTTTGATCCTGTGTAAGGGACTACTAATACTCTCAAAGCATCTCATATTTCTTTCCTTCCATATGGTCCACCAAATCACTGCTGGGACAATTCTCCATCTGCTTTGGTCTGTACTGCCACTGCCTTCAGTGTTCCAGCTTTCTATAGCCTGACTTGCCCTTTGTGGCATGGTCCAGTTTGTGCCCCTGAAGCTAGTAAATAAGTGCCACAATTGTCTGACCACCTTGCAATGAAGAAACAGATGGTTGGTTGTCTCTGCCTTTAGCTCACAAAAAAAACATCTAGGACACATATGTATTCCCCTCTTCATTAGATTCTCCTGTGTTAGTACCGCCTCTTTAACTACCAACCAAGTAAAGACTGCCACCTTATATGGAATTTTGACTTTCCAGATAAGCTTCCAAGGCAAAAATCTGAGTTGAGTCCCCATTTGATTCAGGTTCTTGTAGGCAGAGCTAACTGTGAAGATACCTTTGCTGTGATGAATCCACGTAAGAGTGTCTTCTCCCTCTTTCAATCCTCCAAAATGGTCCAGGGTGCCATAAAATTCAGCTAGTCTATCCACCTCCCAGTCTTGTATCATCCTTCTGTATGTTAAGTTCCATCCATGGATGGACCAAACTTCTTGCACAGTGGCCTCATGTTGCTGATTCAACAAGTAGATGTCTGGAAAGAGCTGTTTGAGGCTGCCATTTCCCATTCTGTTCACCTCATTAATTGGAAAAATCAGACTTTTCCTCCAGTTGATATGTAGTCCTGAAGTTGCTTCAAAAAGAATGAGTATCACTCGCAGGATCTTAAGTTGGCTTTCTTCTGCATCACAGAAGATGAGAGTGTCATCTGCATATTGGAGATGAGTGACTTCCAATCTTAGATTCCCCTCATTTGCTACATTAAAGCCCCTTATCCACCCTTTAGTGTGAGCAGTCTTTAGCATGTTGTTTAGGCCTTCCATCACTATAATGAATAGAAAAGGTGAGAGAGGATCACCTTGTCTTAGTCCTCTGTCTGATGAAAAGAAGCCTTCAGGAGATCCATTTATCAGTATTGAGAATTTAACAGTGCTTATACAAAACTTTATCCATCTGATCCATTTCAATCCAAAGCCCATTCTCTGCATGATTTCAAGTAGGAAGCTCCAACTGACATGATCATACGCTTTCTCTATGTCCAGTTTGCACATGACTCCTGGGGACTTTTCCTTCACTCTCGAGTCTAGACACTCATTAGCAATTAAGATTGCATCAGTTTTTTGCCTTCCTCTTAGGAAGGCCATTTGTTGAGTATCTACTAGCTTGTGCATCACTTTCTTTAATCTTTCTGTGAGAATCTTGGCAATCAACTTGTAGACACTTCCAATTAAACTGATTGGTCTAAAGTCTCTCAATTCCTTTGCAGCACTCTTTTTTGGGATGAGAGCTATGTATGTTGCATTAAAGCTCTTTTAAAAAAACTCCTGGGATGTTCCTGAAATATTTGTTTTCTTTACCGAGTCAAATGCACACTAATTTTGCCTATTAGCAAAATTGTTTGCATTGATTGCTGCATGGAAAGTAGGAATATTCTGTCGGGATAGAGTAATAATCAAAACTTCTCAGGTCTAAGTGGTCATAACAATCCAGTTCCCAATGCTCTTTCTCTCTTCTACTTCTTAGGAGAGAGGAACCCCATCTTTTTCCGGCATCCTCCACCAGAATCAGCCTTTTTTTAATAGCCAACAATAATCACCCACTGTGATTATTGATAAATCACCCACTAGTAGGATGGAGGAGAATCGAATCTATTTCAATGCTGGTTTCAAGTCTTTTGATATCACCAGATGGGAAACTGAGAAAGCTGAATGGTACGAATGGGTAGAGAGAAGCAGAAAGATGATGCACAGATCGTCCATGAGTAGAAAGGTGTTGGAATGGATCTGTCTCTGTCTAAGAGAAGCATCCAAAGAGAAAAAGGAGACAAGGAGGTGGAAATTAGCTGAGCAAGAGGCAGTGCATTTTTGCACGAGAAA
>NW_006239194.1:721345-731915 GCF_000226075.1 Solanum tuberosum | reverse complement strand
CTTCCCCTTCCCAAACATTGTTGTCCCACATCATTAAAATGCCTCCCCTAGGGCCACTAGCCTGCAGTTCCCCATATTTGACCCCTCTTTTTCCCCACACTTGTTTAATTTCCTCCCCACTATTTCCTTCAAGCTTTGTCTCCTGTAAGCAGATCACATTCATTCTTTAAAGAATGAACTTTAAAGATAAGGTAAAATGTGAATTGGAAAATGGTGAAAAATGTAATTTCATTGATGAGGAAAATGAAAATTTATGTGCTTATTTATAAAGAAAAAAATCATTTCTTCTAGTTCTAAAGAGTTGATAATAGAGTCTATCATCGTTATAGTTACTCGGATTTCAATTTAGTCAAATAATTGATTCATAATTTTTTTGGACAATTTTTTTTTTCATTTTTGATATTTAATTTCCTTTTCTAATATCAATTTATGCGAAATTTGTGAAATTATTTTTTCCAATAAAATTTATTTAATACTCGCGAATTTATTTAAGCGAAAAATTCCAAAATAGCTTCTAAGTTAAAGCTATTGGCCGATATGTTAACCCTACCTTGGCGATTTAATTTTCTTCACTTGATAATTCACAAAGTATTATAGCTCTCTCTTTTGAAGTTAATTTGTTGCATTTTCTTTTTCAAAAAATATGGCTCTACCAAACCAACAAATTGTAGATTATCTAAGCTTCAAGTTCGTCATGGTGGATGATGGCAAAATAACTTTTGGTTAGAAGGCATCTCAATGATGAATTTAACAATACAAATTTAGTATCGATATAGTCTAAAAAGCATGAAATGAATGTGGTGTTGGTGAACATTTGGATCTCTGCCTCAAATGCATGTGGTCCAGACGAACATTCTTCTCAATAGCCTAGAGGAAAATGTGATAAATATACACCATGAGTATGTATGTATATGGATCAATAGTAAAAACAAAATCGTGTTAAAACAACAATCTCAACCAGTGTTTTAAAAGATTACCGTTAATTTTGACCTAAATCCCACGTGTTCAGCCTGCTCCTTATCAGCAATTAAATCACTGATTTTTGCCCCTTTCCCATCTATTGTCCTATGGTCCTTGTCCATTGTCTTCTTCATCTCATGCAAGACCACTCTCGGCTGGACTTCCGGCCAGATCGGACTTTGTATTCTTGTCCCCATTTTCAACCAAAGTTCCAAATGTTTTTGGAGATGCAATCAAACAACAAAAGGGCTTTCACCTTTGCCACAACTCACGTCAAGAATCCCATCTTTCCTCATCTTAATCTGATTGCTATAAACATTATCTCTCTGTGTGGGGACAGTGAACACTTAGAGTAGAATATAAAAAATGTAGCATTATTCAACATAATTGCAGATCAACAAAGGGATATTAAGAAATTGACCTGCTTCATAACATCGCATAAAAGAAAGGGAGACAGCGCCTTTCTATCACTTTGAATAATGCTACATTTTTTGAGATTGGTGACTGTTTCACCCATGTACTGATTTAAAGAAATAGAACCAATCTCAAAAAATGTAGCATTATTCAAAGTGATAGGAAGGCGTTGTCCTCCTTTCTTTTATGCGACGTTATGAAGTAGGTCAATTTCTTAATATCACTTTGTTGATCTGCAATTATGTTGAAGTTGCTTGTCTTATGTTTAAGGATATTTGGTCCTCATTCTAATAAGAATATTCCTTTCTACTAAAAGCACTCAGTTATGTTCTTTAAGTAAGTGCCCAGATTTTGTTTTTGTTGTCGATTATCATTGTTTTCTTGTTATCTTTCTGTCAGGAGGAAGATCTCTTCACTATGACACATGGCCTTCCTCTAAAGGTAGATGGAGATGACAAATGTTTGACAATGCTACATGCAGTCGAAGAAACAATTGCTCGTCAATTACGGGCTTGTAAAGCTACATTGTCTAAGAAGAGAGTTACAGAAGGTAGTCATTGTGCATGGTGAGAGCAACCTTAGATATAAAAGAATTTAGACGTAAAAAAACTATGCTTTCTGCTACTGATAGATACTAGATAGTGCATAACATTTTGTCCTTTGTGTTTTCCCACTTTTTTGATGCTAAAGGAAGAATTATATTACTTTTTGCCTTATCTAAAAGTTGGAAGAAATATTGCATCTGTACACTCTACCCTTCCCAGACCGCACTTTGTGGGACTACACTGGGTTGTTGTTGGCTTGGCAGACAAACTTCAATTCTAATCTTACTGCTGACTTCAGGAAAATAGAAATTGTTCCAAAAATTTCACCACTGTTTTTACCTTTGGAAGTCTGAGTTGTTACTTTGTATTTAACATCATAATGCCTAAAATCATTTGAGAGAGAAGAGCTCTGTCATGTCTCCTATTGGTATCCTAATGCTATAATCACCAGGAAAAAGCTTGCAAACTGAAGGCATTGTGTTATTATTGATCATGAAATATTTCCCTTGCTATAAAGTACAGAGTGTTGAAGTTTGTCTTTTTGAGTGAAGCTGTATTTGCCCTTTTGGCAAGGTTTGTGCTGTCACTTGTGCAACTTTTATTTTAAATTTATTACAACGAGGTAATGCTACCTGATTTAAATTTTTTTTATTACAATGAGGTAGCCTTCAAACTTTGTCTTCCAGGTGTATTATATTGTGCAAAACCAGAGTTGCGACTTTTATGTAAGGTTGTGAACTTTCCGAAGAGTTGTGACTTTTCCAAAGAGTTGTGACCTTTCCGGTAAGGCACAACAAGCATTTTTTCACACTACCTTTGTTGTCTATAAATAGAGGGGTTTCCTCTCATTTTAAAACAATGAAAATTCTGAACTACTTCTTCTTCTGCACAATTAAATATTTAATTCTGAACTAATACTTCTTCTTCTGCACAATTAAATACTTGTGTACTTTGATCCTGTTTAGTGGCTCACTAACACTATTGTTTTTGTATCATTACATTGGTGAATAAAATCGTTTCATCCTGAGAGGATCTATTTCTTTAAACCTCGGGTACTAGAGGGGAATGATTTTCTTAAGGAGACATCGTGTATTCAGCGGGCTCGATTTTTCCTTTTTGTTTCATTTTATTGTTACAGATCCTGGTTTTTTTTTTTCCGTCATTAATTTATGCTTATGATATTAATTGTTGTTTTCGAGTACATATTTTAAACTTTATTATTTATGTTTCTGTAAAGTTATTGTTATACAATTATATGATACACAATGATGACTATTCTCTCACACCAAAGTACTTTTTTGAAGTTTTTTCCCATTATCCCTTACTTCTCTTTCATCCTTTTCAAGGATCCTTAATGTTTTGTCTGTGCACAACTTCATTTCCAAAACACTATCATAACTATATTACATATGAAATTTGGATTTTGGAAGATTGCATTTTAATTTTAAAACACATAATGACTACATATTACTTATTGGTATATCAAATGATTATGGAATCTTTGCTCTTGATAAACACATTAGTTTTTTAAAACTTTTTTTTTAAAAAAAAAATATTTAATATTTTGAAAGTAATTGATAGTGTTATACTAACGAAATTTGCAAAGAAGAAAATTGAGAAAAATATTTATTTGACTCTCTAATTAAAGACACTACGTAACCATGCATATAGATGATAAAATAACTAACCATTGTAAAATTTCAAAAGCAAATTAATGAATTTATAAAATGAAATTATGTAAACTAAGTGAAAATAGTGTTATGATTTGTAATTTTGCCTTTTCTTTTAATAAAACAAATGGTAAACTACAATTGAATAACCTCTATACTCTTAAAAACAGATTTACATAAAAATACTATAACATCAAAATACAAGAAAAGTTCTATTCTAATAAATTTTAAAGAAGAATGTTCTAACCGCGCGCAGCGTGGGCCCATTTACTAGTAACTGATAAAGCTGAGCTTTCCTAGCTCTTTAAGTTTAACATAGTGAAATATTTCCCCATAAATACAACAAGGGTAGACTTTGAGCCTTCAAAAAGGTTGTAATGCTGACATTAGCTATGGACATGCGGTGCATCTTTTGGGTAAGAATGCATAATACTGCTATTCTAATCAAGATCTTTTCAATACCATGAAAACTTTGGTTCATGAGGATTTCTGATAATATAATTTTGCCAGAATCTAATTCTTGCATCTTCTTGATGCTGTTATTAATACCACTTACCTTATCAAATTTCTTTTTTTGCCAGAATCATAACTGTTAAGAACTATTCTGGGTCTTCTATTTGTTTGGATTTTTATCCTTGTATTAGTTTAAGTCCGGTCCTCTAATATCTAACACTCTTTATTTCTCATGAACAAGCCCTTTTCTATTAAGGAAAAAAACACTTCATATTTTCTGAAAATTGTAAGTTTTAAAAGCATGATGTGGTCAGAGAGTTTCATTCTCATGGAGAAAACTGCAGGAGCTTAGTGAAACTTCAACTATGCTTATCCCATCGACCACCATACGTTCTTATGTGTTGCTTATCTTTTGTGCAGATATAGAACCATTACAAAATAACCCTGATTTGGAGGAAGGATTCTGCAAATCTTTGTTATGCCGATTACGTTTTCGTAAGGTCTTACTCTGTGTTGTCATTTCAATAAAATTCTGTTATATAGGTCTTGCCGCCACTTTTCTTAACTAAAATCTATGTTTCATTTCACTCTATTAAGCTAGAGATTGATAATCATCTTGAGGATGTAGAGATGTTTTACTTGTTGACCAGGTTTCATGGCTCTCTCTGTCTTTTCTTCTGCATTCTCTCTCCCTCCGATTGATTTTGGCCTCTACCTTTGTATGCCATCATCAAAGCTGATGATGGGATTTCTGATTTTGGCTTGCAATTCAGTAACCTTTGTTCAAAAGAAGATAAATTAGGACGTAACTGATGCCCATATATCAAAAAGGAAACAAGTAACCCAAGCCCAAGATTTTTCAAGCTTCCTTGGGTCCATATGAACCATATAAATGATTATTAGAATGTTAACTGTTTAGTTTGTCAAAAGAATGTTAACTGTTTAGTATCAGATTGTTAGATTAAAGCTTTAAAAGATATGAGTTCCTATTAGTGAAATAACTGGAAGGGGTCATTTGATTGGTTTAATAAGGATAGAACCATGTTGGGTACCTACACGATCTGCAGAAGGGGAAAATATATCAGATATCAATATATCCAGAAAAGGGAAAGGAATAGCTGGCAGCAGTAGGCATGTGACTGGGTATGAGTGTTTTTTGAATTTGCAGGACCCACATGCGGGACCCAGTGACTTTACATGTGGTACAAATTTAAGAATGGAAAGGGATTTAATTACTGATGGGCTAAACTCTATTGGGCTCACTTCTGGGAAGCCCATTAATCTAAATACAACACAACCTTCAGTCACTCTCTCTGAGGCTATTCATTCAAGCCCAATAGAGGTTAAAATGCCATTCACAGAACCTTTCACTGAAGCCATTAGAGAGCAGAAGAACTTGGAGGTAAGTAATTTTGTTAATTTTGATGGGAATAAGGAGGTTGAACTTGGCATGAGGGGAGAGGAAGAAGGTAGGCGCAGGCGGAAAAAAAAAGCAGACAAGGAACGGTTAGAAAAACAAAATCATGGGGAGATTCTGATAATTGACGAGGTTATCGAAAGTCAAAAACAGAGAGAGGAGGAGACGGATTTTTCAGACACTTTGGAAATCATGTACGCAGAGTCAAATCCAGTTCCACTCCAGATTGACATCAGTTCACAAGACGAAGATATGGAAGCAAATGCAACTGAATGGGTTCAAGCGAACATGTTAAATTTGAGCCAGCTGTTTGGAGTTGATCTTAAGGGGTGTAGGAAGGAAGCACATGCTCTATTGATGAAACTTGATCAGAGGGAGAAGGAAAATGGGCTGGGGGAAAGTCAGAAAGTCACTAAGGAGAACAACATAGTCCCGAAAGAAATCGGAAATTTATTCTTCGATGTGAATTTCAAGTATGGAGAGCCAAGATCCAGTGGGAGAATTCTAACTCTCAAGCAATAATGAGTGTTAAAATTCTGTCTTGGAATGTAAGGGGGTTAAATGGAGAGAGCAATAGGGGGATAGTGAGAAAATTATTAAAGCAATGGGAGGCTGATGTTCTAGTTCTTGTTGAGGCAAAATTAGAGGGATCAATAGATAATATTTTACAAAGCATTTGGAGTAACAGATGGATGGGGGTGTTAATGAAGGAGGCTCAATGGAGTAGTGGAGGGATCTTAATACTATGGGATAGGAGAATCTGGAGGGGGGAGTTGTTTCTGAATGGAAACCAAAGCATAACTGGAAAGTTTTCAGGAGTAAATGATGATTTCAGTTGGCATCTCAGTGCAGTATATGCAGACTGCAGCAGAATAAATAGGAGAGTGCTATTGCAAGAACTGTTAGAGCTGAAGCATAACATTAATGGGTCTTGGGTAGTGTGTGGTGACTTCAATGTCACTAGATATCCATAAGAGAGAACAAATTGTCACAGACTAACCGGTGCTATGACAGAATTCTCATCCTGGATTGAAGAAATGGAGATGGTTGATCCTCCTTTATGTGGAGGCTCTTTCACCTGGAGAAAGGGAGAAGATCATATTTGTGCTTCTAGAACTGACAGATTTCTATTTTGTGCAGAGTGGGGAGAGAATTTTACTCAGATAACTCAGAGCAGTCTTCCCAAAATTGCTTCAGATCATAATCCTATTGTGTTGTCCTGTGGAGATGAAGGGTGGAGAAAGTCTTATTTTAAATTTGAGACATGGTGGTTAGAGGTGGAGGGTTTCAAAGAGAAGGTGAAAGATTGGTTGGGAGTCATTTAGTGTGACTGGCAGACCAGGTTATATTTTGGCTGAAAAGTTAAAAATGTTGAAAGTGAAGCTTAAGGAATGGAGCAAAAATAACAAGGGGAACTGGAAACAAAGGAAGGAAGATATTCTCAATCAAATTTCTAATTGGGAAACAATTCAGGAACAAAGGCCCCTTACAGATGATGAACTGCTACAAAAGACACATCTGGGCATGGAGTTTGAAGATGTGGCAAGGAAGGAAGAATTAGCTTGGAAGCAAAGATCAAGAATCCAATGGCTAAAACAAGGTGACAAGAACACACGATTTTTTCACAAAATTGCAACTTCTCATAAAAGATTCAACTATATAGACCAATTGGAAGTGGATGGAGCTGTTACTAAGTATCAGGTTGTGATCAAAGAGGCCGTGCATAATTTCTATAAAAACCTATACAAGGAGGCAGCAGAACAATGGAGACCGGAGTTGAGACTGCAGGAGGCTACAATGATCACTGAAGAAGAAAAAAGTATGGCTGCAGAGACCTTTTGAGGAAGAAGAGATAAGGGAATGTTTGAACTTGTGTGCAATGGAGAAAGCCCCGTGTCCTGATGGCTATCCAATGGTGTTCTTCCAGACTTTCTGGGCTTTGTTGAAGGAAGACATCACCAATACAATTCAATTTTTTCATTCTAATCAGACTTTTGAGAAGAGCTTTAATGCAACTTTTATTGCTTTAATCCCAAAGAAATCTGGAGCATCAGAGTTGAAGGATTTTAGGCCAATCAGCCTGGTGGGGGAGTCTGCAAGATCATTGCTAGATTGTTGGTTGAAAGGCTAAAAAAGGTGGTGTCGAAATTGATCAACAAACATCAAATGGCTTTTGTAAAGGGGAGGCAAATCATGGATGCAACACTTATTGCTAGTGAATTCATTGACTCAAGAATGAAAGGAGGTTCCCCTGGCCTAATGTGCAAATTGGATATTCAGAAAGCCTATGACCACGTGAATTGGTCTTTCCTTCTGAATACTCTCACACAAATGGGATTTGGTAGCAAATGGATGAAGTGGATTGAGGTATGTATAAAAACAGTTAAGTTTTCTGTCCTTGTGAATGGGATCCTGTGGGCTTTTTCGAATCAGAAAGAGGGCTGAGACAGGGTGATCCTCTCTCTCCTTTCTTATTCATTTTGGCATTGGAAGGCTTTGATAGTATGATGGGGATTGCAACACAAAACAGATGGATTAGAGGCTTTCAGGTCGGAGATAGAGTGGGGGAAGAAAAAGAAGTATGTCATATGCTCTATGCAGATGACATTATCCTCTTTTGTGAACCTACAGCAGAACAAATTAGCTACATCAGAGTTATTTTGGTTTTGTTTGAAGCAGTTTCAGGGTTGAAAGTAAACTGGGGAAAAGTAGTCTCTTTCCTGTAAATGAGGTCCCTCAGATCCAACAACTAGCAAATATAGTGGGATGCAGAGTGGAGCATTTGCCTACCATATATCTAGGCATGCCCCTTGGTAGCAAACACAAAACAATGGAGATATGGAATGGTATTCTGGTGAAAACTGAAAAGAAACTTGCTACGGAACGACAGTCGAATGCTAAGTTGTCTCAAAAGCCATTGTTGTCTTCCCTAACGCAAACTGATTCTCTTGATGAGTGGGAGGGAGACGCAGACGACGAAGCCGAATGCATGCGACCTCTATCTCTTCTCTCTCTTCCTCCTATCCACTATGTTTTCTCTATTGGGTGTTCTCAAGATTCAGGTTTCTCTTCCCCAATTAGTAGCGACACTTTGTCACTACCCTGGTCCGGTGACAGCTTGGAGGAATAGGTTATTTCACACCCGACAGTTATCGAAACCTCTCATTGGACCAAGATAGTGATGACTAAAGCTTGTAAAGCCTTTGGGGTCAATTCAGTGGGGTTTGAGCACGAAATCTTCGATATGATACTGCGAATGGAACAAAAGAGGAAGTTACAGTTGCAGAAATCAAAGGGGAAAGAGCAACAGAAGAAAAGATCAAAGGAAAAGGGTGAGATTGTGGCAAAGAAGTTGCAGTGCACAATTAATTATGAGAATGGAGAAGGGTCAAGTAGGGGCAAGTTCCACAAGGCTTTCTCGGAATGAAAGCAAAAATTATCAGTTGGAATATAAGGGGGCTTAATGATATAAGCAAAAGAAGCACCATCAAGCTACTTATTCAAAAATGGAAGCCTGACATCTTGTGTTTACAGGAAACAAAAACAGAGTGTTGTTCTGTGGCAATAGCAAGACATATTTGGGGATCAAGATGGGTCGAATGGGTTGAATTGAAAGCAAGTGGTACCAGGGGTGGCATTATTATTTTGTGGGACAAAAGACAATGGAAATGCTTAGACTCTTACCAAGGGCAGCATACTCTTTCTGCCATGTGGGAGGGTTTGCAGGTGGACTTCAGATTCTGTTTCTCTGGGGTGTATGGACCTCACTCAACTCCAGAAAGGCTTGACCTATGGGATGAGTTGGCTGCTGTCAGAGGCATTTGGGATGGATGTTGGGTCATAGGTGGTGACTTTAATGTATGTAGATATGAACATGAGAGGCACAATTGTATAAGGAGATCCCAGGACATGAAGGACTTCTCTGAATTTATTCAAGACATGGGTCTTATTGATCTCCCCTTGCATGGTGCAACTTATACATGGACAAGGGGAGAGGACTTTCTGCAGGCTTCCAGAATTGATAGGTTCTTAATTTCCACTGAATGGAATGAATTCTTAGGAGTTGTGAAGCAGGTGGCCCTACCAAGGGTTCTCTCCGACCACAGTCCCTTAGCCCTAGAGAGTGGCGATTGGACTTCTGATCCTTCCTACTTCAAATTCGAGAACATGTGGCTGCACCCAGAGGCGAATCCAGGATTTTAAGAAAACGGGTGCACTATTGCTTTAAAGATAAGATCAAAAAAATTAAAATAATAATAATAATAACAATACATTCTAAATTGCTTTCAGAATTTAGCTTCTTTTTTTTTTTAATGAAAAATGTGTTTTTAGTTAATAAAAATAAATTGAAGCGTATTGGGGCTGCCTGGGATCGAACCTGCGACCTGTGAGTTGAAAACTTGCAGTAGTACCAGTGAACCATCCAGCCATTTTGAGAACGGGTTCAACAAGTTTTAATTTAATATATTCTTTAATAATTATAGAAGTAATATATCGAATTTAGTCGGATGACCACGGGTTCGGATGACCCAAAATTAGTACATAAATTCGCCCCTGGCTGCAGCATGAAGGTTGTCATGATATGGTCAAAAAATGGTGGCAAGGTTATATAGTAAATGGCTCTCCAGACTTTATACTCTCCCAGAAATTAAATTTTTTGAAGAAAGACCTTGTTACCTGGAACAAGGAGGTCTTTGGTAAGCTAAATTCCAGAATCAGTAAAGCCATGGATGATCTTCTGCTGACTGAACAAGCAACTGAAGGAAGGGTCCGGTCTCAAGTTGAAAAGAACAAAATATTGCAATTACAACTAGAGATTCAACAATTAGCAAAGGCAGAGGAAACCTCTTGGAGACAAAAATCGCGGTGTCTATGGTTAAAAGAGGGGGATAGGAATACAAAATACTTTCAAAGAATAGCCAACTCCCACAGGAGATACAACCACATTGACAGATTGCAGGTAGGAGATGACCTCATTGAAGGAAAAGAGCAGGTGAAAGAGGTAATTCTTGACTTCTACCAAGAGTTATACTCTGAAAACGAACCATGGAGGCCTACTGCTTCTTTTGAGGGCCTGGGCAGTTTGAGTTCTGAAGAGAAGAATGCTTTGG
>NW_006239194.1:699235-719834 GCF_000226075.1 Solanum tuberosum | reverse complement strand
CAGTACAGGGAAGACAATGTGTGGAATCTGATCCTAAGGAGAAATCTTAATGACTGGGAGTTGGAAGAGGTTTTTAGCCTTATGGCCACCATTCAGACTAGTGCAATCAACAGTCAACGCAGGGACAAACTTATCTGGAGACATAGCAGGGATGGATCCTACACAGTTAAAGCATGCTACCTTCAACAAAGCTCCAAAAAGACCTTAATTGATCAATGGCCATGGAAATTAATCTGGAGAACTAAGTTGCCACCTAAAGTTATTTGTTTCAGTTGGATTACTCTAAAAGACTCTTGCTTGACTCAGAATAATCTCATGAGGAGGAAATTCCAAATAGTCAACAGATGCTACATGTGCTTGTGCAACTCAGAATCTATTAATCACTTGTTCCTTCATTGCACAGTTGCAACAGGCCTATGGAACATGTTCTTCTCACTTTTTGGACTCACTTGGGTCATGCCAAGATCATTGAGAGAGGTTTTTGTGTGTTGGAGTTCTTGGAAAGTTGGGAAGTCCGTCAAGCAGATCTGGTCTTTGGTTCCAGCCTGTATTTTGTGGTGCTTATGGACGGAGAGGAACAAAAGATGTTTTGATGGCACCCCAACTCCCATCTCTACCTTTAAAGCAAGATGTTTGATTACTCTTTTTGGTTGGGTTAATCTCTCTCCTGTACTTAGTGTCGATTCTTTCCTAGAATTTATCAGCTCCATAGATCTCTGCTGTTAGCTGTTTTGATAGCTTTTTTTTGCCTTTTTGGGAGCTGATATTTCTTTCTTTTGTAATCTGTGCATCTGCTTGATGCTTTGTTAATGACATTCTTCTTACTTCATCAAAAAAATAGATGGAAGGCACAATACCTATCCCTAGGGGGTAGAATGTAGATTGATCCTCATAAACTTTGTTCTGGATTCTTTGCCAACCTATGTGATGTCCTTGTTTCCAATTCCAGTAAAGGTGGTGAAAAAACTAGACAAGCTTAGAAGGAACTTCCTATGGAAAAGCAATAAGGAGGGAAAGGGCTTTAACTTAGTCAACTGGAAGAATGCACTTCTTAGCAAAGACAGAGGGGGTTTAGGGATCAGAAATTTGAGGCTGCAAAATGAAAGCCTTTTGATGAAATGGTTGTGGAGATACACTGAGGAAGATGCAGCTCTTTGGAAGGAGGTTATAGTAGCAAAATATGGAGAACTAAACCCCTGGTGTACATAAATCACCTCTCAACCATATGGGGTGGGGATATGGAGGACAATCAAGAACCTATGGTCACAAATGGAAGGAAATATGTATATCAAGGTGGGTAATGGAAACAAAACTAAATTTTGGAAAGATGGCTGGATAGACCAAACTTCTCTTAGGGAACTTTTTCCGGATTTGTTTCTAATCTGCGAGAACCCTGATGCTAGAGTGAGTGATTGTTGGACAGAACATGGATGGGACATATCTTTAAGAAGACTACTTAATGAATGGGAGGTGGAGAGGGTGGCAGCGCTAATGGGGAAACTAGCTGGAACGATTATAACCACAAGAACAACAGACAAGATCCTGTGGAAACATAGTAAGGATGGAGTCTTCTCAGTCAACAATGCCTACAAAAGAGGACTACGGGGGATGACAGGGGGCCCAAAATATAATTGGAATTACTTTTGGAAGAGTAACATTCCTACAAAAGTAAAGTGTTTCACCTGGTTAGTGATAAAGAGAGCATGTTTAACAGAAGAAGTTCTACGGAAGAAAGGCAGGCAGCTGGTTCCTAGGTGTTTTTTGTGCAACTTGACAGAGGAAACAAATAACCATCTCTTCCTGCATTGTAAGTTTACCGCTCAAATTTGGAACTTGTTTCTCAACATCACAAGCATGAAGTGGACAATGCCAAAACATACATCAGATCTGTTGAGCTGCATTTGTTGAGCTGCTGGGTTAGGAGGGGAGGCAGTAAGAGTCAAAAGAGATGGTGGAAGCTAATACCATCATGTGTATGGTGGTCAGTCTGGAAAGAAAGAAATGGAAGATGTTTTGAAGATAGATCCAATTCCATCCACAAAGTTAAATAGAATTGTATAGTATCTCTACTTTTTTGGTGTAAACAGCTTTGTATAAATGATATAGATCAGATTATAGATTTGATATGAAATCTGTAATCATCCCTTTTTGGAGGTAGCCAGCATACCCTTAATGCTGAAGAATTCAACTTTACCAGTTTCAAAAAAAAATAAGGATAATAATCCCGGGATTATTTTATCCCATGTTTGGTTATAGGTATTGACAAAATTCATTTTTCAGTTGTATTTAGTTTATTACTTGAGATGAGACCTGGATGACACAAGGAGCTTGTTACCTTTTGAGTCAAGGGTTGGTCGGTAATATTTACCAAGAAATTAAGAATAATGGACAGCTTTATCCATTTAGAAGTGAGCTAACCTTTAGGAAAGGGGAAAAGCTAGGGTCCTTTGGGGCTGGGGATTAGGTGGATCTAGCCCTATGGCTAAATTTGCATATAGTTCTGTAAACATTTATTGCCAGATCTTGGAAAGATATTCCAACTACTTTATAAAAAATAATTAAAGGTATAACCGGACCAAGCTATAAATACTTGATAATGAAAGTAGGAGGAGAGCTGAGAGAAAAGGAGAGGTTCCATAATTAAATTATTCTTCAAGCATGTACCCTAGGTGAACCAGGCATAACATTTTGAGAACAATTCCTCTTTTTTATGAAGTAACAATAGTATTAAAAGCATCAAGAAGATGCATAAAAGCACTGTGCATGTGCTGATTACAAAGGAGAGATTGTTAGCCCTATTACAAAAGTCCTATGCTAGGGATAGGGAGCTAACAAAAACCAAATGAGACTCAGGGGAGCAAATAGGGGATAGACTGCTCCACCTACTTAAAAAAATTAAACCTTGAACTTTTAGGGAGTGCAAGGGAGTTGCTAAACCATCAAAACATCTTCTCTCCTTTCTATCCAAATTGTCCAGAATATACATCCAGGAACCGTTCTCCAGACCTTCATGATGGATTTACCAACTTTCCATAGACCCCAGCTCTGTAGGCATCCTTAATGCTTTCTTGTAACACCCAATTAAGTTCAAAAATAGAGAAAAACATGTTTCTACTGCACCAATGGAGGAAATAGGTGTCTGTTTGTTTCCATGTTCTGATAGCACATATAACGTTTATTGACAATGTGAAAAGATCTTCTGCACAATCTCTTGGAATCCATGCAGACTAAATGTTGAGCACAATTGAAGAAGATCTATGTAGGCGATATCAATTGCAATAGTTGAGAAAATATTTTTTCTTATTAGTATGTTTCCTTTAGGTCTAAGCTTTCTTGAGTCTTTTAGCCATATCAGAGATTTTTATACAAGTGCAAATTATATAGAACTTCTTGTACTTTTTATCTTTATTTTTATTTTGTATAATGTTAATTTGAGATGAAATTAAATGGAGAAACATGGTCAATGAGGATTCACATGACAAACCATAACTTGTTTGAGGTTGAGGCGTAACAGTTGTTGTATTTTATACCATGGGATTCCTGAATACTGCCTTACCACCAAGAACCATCTTGGTGCTAAGTCGCTTCATTTTAAATATACAATCTACTTACCTTTTAAAAAAAACTTGATCTCATGCGATATTGAATATCCCTGCAATCAAATGCACTACGAAGGATAATTATCTAATCTAAATTTTACTGGTCAGGGATTTTGGAATATAAACACTTGTGCATGCTCTAACTACTTTGGCTGTTAAGAGTTAAGACTTAAGCCAGTACCTCACTGTTGCTAAGGCCTTGGGCAGACTGCAGAGATGAAAGAAATGGAGTTAATTAGTTGTTTCTTTAGCAATGAGAGAATTACTTTTATGTTGTTTTGTAGACCAGCTCCCTTTATGATGTATGTATGAAAAGGGGTTTCGGATAAAATTATATTCAACTTGCTCTAACTTGTAAAATCCGTAGAGTTCTTGCTGGTTCATCCCACAGTTGATTAATGAACAAATGAATAAGGCGTAGTGATTCTACATCTTTGCACCTTTCTATTTAATTTGTAAATAGATAATGTATGTCACCCGGCCTAACTGAGAAATGTCACTGCTGTTCCTCTTAATACTTATACTATCCTCTCTTTGGTGTTTCCAGCACTTTTACCATGTTGTCACAAATATGAAGAGACCACAAGGCAGAGGTTTGGAATTGGCAAAGAAACATATTGCTTGTTGCTTTGAAGAGTTAGAATCCATGATTAAGTCAGCAGAATTCTTGAGGTCTATCAATGCACCAGGAACTTTGGAAGATGGAATGAAAAATGAAACAACAGCTTCAGGTTGTCAACCTGTTGGGTTTGATTCTACCTTAAATAGTAGATTATCGGCTCCAACTCCACCTCGTGCTATCGAGACAATTAGCTGGAAGAAGGTAAGGCATGAAAAAGCACACAAGCACCTTGCTTTGATCCAAGTAGTACAGCAAATCATGTTTGTATTCTTCTACCAGGCAGCTGAATATTTCCAAAAGCTTCTTCATGAACTAGAGATCATATGTTTCTACAGTTTAGATCCAGTCTTTGAAGGTGTTTTACGATTTGTGGTCGAGTTTCAAAAGTTTCAACCAGAATTGGTTGCTAGAGCTCATCTCCAGGTAATTTATAGCACATATAAATTCTGCATGCGTCCATTCATGAACATTGTGCACATCAATTTTGCCTGTTCTAATCTTGTTAATTCAATGACTTAGTCCCTGAAATGGGAAGCTGATGTAGGCAACTCTTAGAACATCCCACATTAAGTTGCTGTCTTTACTCTTGTAGTCCAAAGAAGAATTTGTGCAGGGAGAGGAATACTAAGTATTTATGTAATCCTAAATCATCGTCGCCCGTCGGTGTATAGACCCAAAGTATGGATCGTAGAGTTCAGAAAAAGTTATTTCTTAAATTTAGGCCTAGTGATTAAGCCATGAAGTGAACTGTACAGGATTGAAGGTTTTTATTTTTCTGCTCCCAAAGTCAATGACTTTGCTAACATATGCACAGAGGATAACTCACATTTTCATGTTAATGCATCTTGGTATTTGTGGTGATGACGTGATTGGAAGTTTATCCCAGAACAAGGATCTCTGTTAAGCTATTATGCTCATCTTTTCTCTACAAGTTTTTGGGAACTCAGATGTTTAAATTTAGTTAATGTTTTTGCATAATATTTAGTTATTATTGGGCCATCTTATGACTGAATAAGCCTTGTAGTTATGGTGCAAAAGGTTGGCATTAGCTTTTCGAGTTATCAAGAATCAACAAAGATATTTTCTATCTGAATTCACATGAAGAAAAATATGTCACCAGAAGATTATTCATTCATCAGCCGTCCAGAGGGGTGGTTGTGGGGTTGAGGGTTCATAACTTATGGCTCATATACTGGTTATGATTTGCCTTCTAATCTTCTATTGTATGTAGCAGAATTTGTGATCCAAGTTCATTTTTTTTAACTTGTTGAACTTTAAGATATATTTTATCTTTTCTCAATGACATTCTCATGTGAAAGACTAATCAACAGCATTTGCTGGTTCAAGATGGGAAGCTTTATGGGCGTGACTCTGTCTTTGCTGTGATTTGTAAAGCTTCTTTGTTACCTGAGGTGGCGAAGAACCATGATATTCAGAAGAACGAAACTGTTGTACAGCTTGGGCAAGTAAGCATGAGTTTATTAAAGGGAGACTTTCTATGTCCAGAGCTTCTGATAAAAAATCTATCCTCAAATTTTTCTGTGCCTATTGGTACTCGTAAAATGTCAAACTGATCTGTTTTGGGTTTTATTTGTCGCCTAATTGGCTAGGTTTCTGCTTTGATCAAATTCCTTTTGCCTAGTCTATTTAATGAGATCTGTCACCATTAAAAACATGCTTTTGTCTAAAACAGTTGTTAATCACTTTGCTTCGAGTTCTTTGTACCAACATTTCGTGGCAAAGGCGTAAACTTGGAAAGATTTTGCAAGATTGGCGCATCATACACGTACAGGTTTGAACAGTATACACTTGTTGAAATGCCGTTTCTTATCCCATTTGTACTTCTATTCTTGTGTATTTGCCTCTTTCTTTTTTTATCGTGATCATTACTTTTATACATTTTGTGGCCTGCGTCTTAGATTCCTCCATGTTCGGATGCTAAAGCAGAATTAGAATTTGAACTCTTCGCTTGTTCAAGTTGGCAGATAAAAAAACGTATACTGAGTAAACCACAGTCCTTCAAATGTTTTCTTACTTAGATATAAGCATGATGATTGGTGCGGAATGCAAGTGGAATATGAACAAATATCTGTCTTTATGATGGTCTACATAGGTGTGTTTTTCCTAAGGTTGTATTGAAATCCTGTGCCTTGGACATGGTAAGTTAAAATAAGTTAACTGCTGATAGATGCAGGATGCATCTGTTAAGGTGTTAGTGGGAATCAATTTTATTAACAATATTCTTTTGCTGTTAAAGAGTAGATATACAACGTAGAATTTACTCAAATGTGTATGTTTTGCCCTTATGTGAGAGTAGTACTCATTTTAGTGAATTGATATTTGTATCAAATCTTAGTCGCTAGCTTATTGATCTTTAGATGTTTTCTTAGAGATTTGTATTAAAAAGGGGCAACTCAATCACTAAGTGCCTGCTATGCCCAAGATCTAGGGAAGGGTTAGACCACATTGGGTTAATTGTAGGCAGAGACTTACCTTGCATTTCCGTAAGAGGCTGTCTCCATGGCTTGGACCTGTGACCTCCTGGTCTCACGGAGAGAACCCTTTCTGTTGTGCTAACACTCCCCTTCTTGTTTGGTGATTTCTATACCTTTAGAAAATGTAGAGAACCTCTAGTTGTAGAGAACCTTAAATTGTCTTAAAAGACGAATTATTGAGTTAGGTATCAAAAGGACCCAAAGGGAGTGAATGGACATTATGTTGGGTTAGAACAATACAAAGGTATTCTTAAAGTGGGATTCAAAGTTGGTAATGGAAGGAAAATATCCTTTTGGAATGATAACTAAGTTGGGGATACACTGAAATACCTATTTCCAGAATTACACAACCTATCCTTTTTCCAATTCATGGAAAGATCATCAAAAAGTTGGATGCTATCAGAAGAAACTTTCTTTGGCAAGGTAATGGTGAAGGGGGGAAGAAGCATCACTTGATCAAGTGGGAGATTGCTATAACCAACAAAAAAGAAGGTCTAGGAATTAAGAACTTGAAAGCACAAAACAAGAGTCTTCTGTTAAAATGGCTATGGAGACTGGCAGCAGATGAGCAGGGCCTGTGGAAGGACATCATCATTGCAAGATATGGTAGGGAAGGACCATGGACTACTCAGGAAGTTAAAATTCCTTATGAAATGGGACTATGGAGAACTATCAGAAATCAATGGCCAAAAATGTGGGGTAATACTGTGATCAAAGTGGGCAATGGCAGAAAGACCTTGTTCTGGAATGATGTATGGGTGGGGCAAACACCTTTAAGGCAACAGTTTCCGGACATTTATAATCTTAATCAACAGAAGCTAGCTACAATCTCACAGATCAAAAATGCACAAGGTTGGAATCTGTCCTTCAGAAGATTCCTCAATGACTGGGAAGTGGAGAGAATGATCCAATTCTACAATACTTTGGAACAAGCTAAGAGCCTTAATTTTGAGGAAGATAGATTGTTGTGGAAGATGGATAAAGATGGCAAGTTCAAGGTGAAATCAGCATACAAGCTACTGGATATCTCAACTGAAACCAAGGAAGGTTGGCCATGGAAGATGATCTGGAAGGGGAAGATACCTCATAAGGTGGCTTGTTTCACCTGGCTAGTTGCACATCAAGCAGTTCTGACTCAGGACAACCTTATGAAAAGGGGAAGGCAGTTATGCTCCAGATGTTTTTTTTGTGAAGCTGAAACAGAGACAGTAAACCATCTTTTTTTACACTGTAAAGTGACTGAAAAATTATGGCAATGGTTCATTAATCTCAGGGGTATTAGATGGGCCATGCCAAGACATACTGTAGAAGCTCTAGCATGTTGGAATAGGGATGGAAATCAATCAGGACACAAGGAGAGATGGAAGATTGTCCCTGCATGCATCTGGTGGACAATTTGGAAGGAGAGAAATCAGAGATGTTTTGAGAACAAGAGCATTTCCTTCCAAAGTATGAAGATGAACTGTCTAGCAACATTCTACTTTTGGTGTATTCAATCTGTACCTAAGGATATAGGGGACATCACTCTGTTTTTAGATAGTCTATAATGGATATAGGTGATAGATTTGTTTTGGATGTCCCTTCATATTTTGATGTAACTACTTAGGAGCACACTATTGGTGTACTTCCTTCTGTTTATAATACCAGTTAACTTTCTCAAAAAAAAATAGTTGAAAGATTTCTGACTAATTAGCTTGGTAGGAGGAGTATATAAAATTATTGGTAAATTGCTGCCAGAAAGGCTGAAAAAGGTTGTAAGTAAATTGATCAACAAGGACCAAATGGCTTTTATAAAAGGGAGGCAAATCATGGATGCAACACTCATAGCCGGTGAATGCATTGATTCAAGAATGAAAGGAGGAACACCTGGTATAATGTGTGAGTTGGATATACAGAAAGCGTATGATCATGTTACTTGGACATTCCTTTTGAATACTCTCAAACAGATACGATCTGGTAGCAAATGGGTGAAGTGGATTGAATTTTGCATCAAAACAGTCAGGTTCTCTGTTCTAGTGAATGGAGAACTTGTGGGTTTTCTTACATAAGAAAGAGGCTGAGACAGGGAGATCCACTTTCTCCTTTCCTTTTCAGTCTGTCAATCGAAGGTTTTGATAGCATGATGAGGATTGCATCACAAAAGAAGGTTGGCCATGGAAGATGATCTGGAAATTGAAGATACCTCATAAGGTGGCTTGCTTCACCTGGCTAGTTGCACATCAAGCAGTTCTGACTCAGGACAACCTTATGAAAAGGGGAAGGCAGTTATGCTCCAGATGTTTTTTTTGTGAAGCTGAAACAGAGACAGTAAACCATCTTTTTTTACACTGTAAAGTGACTGAAAAATTATGGCAATGGTTCATTAATCTCAGGGGTATTAGATGGGCCATGCCAAGACATACTGTAGAAGCTCTAGCATGCTGGAATAGGGATGGAAATCAATCAGGACACAAGGAGAGATGGAAGATTGTCCCTGCATGCATCTGGTGGACAATTTGGAAGGAGAGAAATCAGAGATGTTTTGAGAACAAGAGCATTTCCTTCCAAAGTATGAAGATGAACTGTCTAGCAACATTCTACTTTTGGTGTATTCAATCTGTACCTAAGGATATAGGGGACATCACTCTGTTTTTAGATAGTCTATAATGGATATAGGTGATAGATTTGTTTTGGATGTTCCTTCATATTTTTGATGTAACTACTTAGGATTCCCTTCATAATTTGATGTAACTACTTAGGAGCACACTATTGGTGTACTTCCTTTTGTTTATAATACCAGTTAACTTTCTCAAAAAAAGAAGCATCAGTGGCTGACATGTGAACACGACAAGGATGGAATCACAGCTTTAGAATACACTTAAATGATTGGGAGACTGATTAGGAAGCAGAGTTCTTCCAAATTCTATCCCACTTCAATGGTTTCTCAGTAGGGTAGGACAGCCTGATCTGGTAGTTTGACAACAAAGGGAAGTTCTCCGTAAATTCTGCTTACAGAGATTTCAGTTCGTACAACAATCAGGTGGGCTCTTGGCCATGGAAGATGATATGGAAAGTCAAAGTACCTCATAAGGTAGCATGATTCACCTGGCTATTGGCTAAAGAAAAAGTTCGGACACATGAAAAGTTGATCAAGAGAGGTATACAACTATGCTCCAGATGCTACTTTTGTAATGAACAGGGAGAGACAATTCGTCATCTTTTCTTGCTTTGTAAATGGACAGATCAGCTATGGAAAATCTTCATCAACTTGAGGAAGATAAAATGGTTAATGCCAGGAAGAATCAAAGAAGTGTTAAACTGCTGGAATAGTGATGGCAATGCAGCTAGAAGAGAGGAGAGATGGAAGATTGTCCCAACTTGTATTTGGTGGTCTGTCTGGACAGAAAGGAAGGAATCAGAGATATTTTGAGGGCAAGTAATGCAGCATTCAGAAGTTTTTGATGAACTATCTAGGCCTCTATTATTTTTGGTATAAACAGAATCTGTTAGGACAAACTGAAGATATTTTTAATGTTCTTGGCAGTTTGCAAGTTATTTAACATATAGGAGCCCATTTTGTAAGTGGCCTACTTTTTGAGGGGGACTACACAGTTTCTGGTGTAGTATACCTGTTGATATTAATATATTGTTACCTTTATAAAAAAAACAATTATTCGCTTCGGATCTAGCCCGCAAGATTTTCCCCAAAAGGCCTTGTACCATTAAGAGTATCCAACATCTTATTGGTGGCTTCTTGAGGGTCACGTGGAACTTGGTTCAACTAATAAGATGTTGGATCACACACACCCAACGATGACCTATTTAAACCAAGTTCCACGTGACCCATTACCATTCATGAGCTGATTCGGAGATTAACTGTGCGTCACCCACACCATCCAGTATTTATGTCATCAAAGCTTATTGGATTTTTTTTTTTGTGAATCCGTCTTCAAAGTTATGGGCAAAAGATAGAAAACTGGCCTGTAGATAGCAAAGATGCTTAGTTGGGCCCCACACCAATACTCCCCGATCTCCATACTCGTCTCTCCGAACCATTGGATCTGGTACCAAATTGTTGGGCAAAACAAGCAACAAGAATGCACGACTAAGGTAACAGCGGAAGAAATACCAAGTGTAAAATTCCCTAATCTATTTGAACAAAGAGGAGACCTCAAGCACGAGCAAAAAAAGGAGCGGGCAGCAACTATAATTACCCACAAATAAATATGGCAATGCAAAAATAAATCAAATCCAAGAGGCATCAAATTTACGTGGAAAACCCTCTTCAATATGAAGAGTAAAAAATTTACCGGACAAAAGCTCCACTAAATCAATAAGATAGTTAACAAAGGTTCTCCAAAATGGTCACAGAACAAGTGCCAAACACAGCAATGATCATTACAAGTTTGCACCAAGAAAAGCGAGAAATCACCAAAAACTCAGTCACTGTTCTTGGCTGAAAATCTGGAGCTATAGGACTCCAAATTGTGATCTGTCAGTTCCTAATCATAGATCAAGATGCAAGGAACACTCTGTTCAAATTTCAGCTCGATCTGATAAAAACGAAGCAGAAACGCCAAAAGAAGTCGACTAATTTCTGCAGAAAAATCTGCACTTCACCCCTCCTCTTTACAAAGTGGTTGCTGTATTATTGCCTGCAAGCTCGTCTCTCCCTCTCTCTCTCTCTTTATGTATTGACATATTACGTTCTCTGACTGAGCATTTTCTGGTGTGCAATGGAATCAGATTTCTAGTTAAAGCAAACCTCTCCTGTTTAGGTTCGTAACATTGGTTTCTATCAAGGCATGTGTAAAACTGGGAAGCTGAGTATTGCACTATTGCCATACTTGTTTTTTTTTTTTTTTTTATAAGATAAGTGGTATTAATAACAGCATCGGGAAGATGCAAAATTTACAAGATATGGCATTTGAGCTTACAAAAAAATCTCTGGCTAACTATACAAACTATCTAAGCCAGAGCTAATGAGTTAGTAAAATCCTGAAGTTGTTCTGCATTAACAGCAGGATACAAGTTGGTCCAACTAAACAAATTTTCAGTGCACCTAGTCTTCAAAATGCCTAAAGCAGTTGACTCTCCATCAAAACATCTCTTGTTCCTCTCTAACCAAATACACCAAAAAATACAAGCAGGTATCATAATCCAGATCTTCTTGATGGCTTTGTCAACTTTCCATAGACTCCAACTCTCATATGCATCCTTAACAGTGAGGGGTGTGGTCCAATTGATGCCAGAGAGACAAAAAAACATGCTCCATAATTCTGAGGCCACCTCACAATGAAGAAGAAGGTGTCTGGGGGTTTCAGCCTCTTTTTTGCACATATAGCATCTGTTTGGGAATTGGATTTTTCTTTTCTTTATGTTGTCTTGGGTGAGACATGCCTCATATAGAGCTATCCAGGTAAAAAAAACTACCTTAGGTGGTAGCTTGGTCCTCCAAATGAGTTTCCAGGGCCAGTTAGCTATCACGGGGTTTCTAGAGCACAACTGTTGATACCCTTCCTTGACTGTATAAACTCCTTTCTGGTGTCCCCATTTGAGCTTATCAGCGCCATACTTGTTTAAAGTAGAGGCTTCTGTTTCTGTTGCTGCAACTGGGTCATATGTATTATTTTCTTTTACTGTTTGGATTTCGATAAAATCTTCTAGGGTGCTGAGTAATGTCAAACTTGTTAAAGTATACGCTTCTGTTTCTGCTGATGCGACTGAGTCATCTATATTATTTGTTTTGTTAATCGCCTTCCTGTGAGCTGAATTCTGCATTTGTTTCTTTGATTTCTCCTTAGCTGGAACTGGCTTTTAGGAAAGAGTGCGGAGATATCTCAGCCACTGCAAGTAACGAGGTGAATATCCTCTGCAACTACAGAATACTATTCGAGGGTTTGTAATAATAGCTTTCTAAAATGAAATATGGCTTTTGAGGACCTGTAAAGCAGCTCTTGCTGCTGTGGTTTCCACCTTGTGCCATTTCTTCAAAGTGGAGAATACTGATCTTTCTTGATCTCTCGTCTTCTCAGTGGAACATTTCTCTTATGGAAACTATTATTCATTTTCTGAATTTTGTCGCAGAATATTTGCATGAAGATATGCAGACACATTCTCATATGGGTGGAGGAGCAAACATACTGGATTGCTTCCCGTTTCCTGATGTTGGGCTTTGAATTAGACTTGTATTCTACTGGTGAATATTGTATGGTCTATTGGTACATGTATATTATCCTGATCAAGCTTGCGGAGAGAACACATATGAGGGAAATGACAAGCAATGAAATCAGTAAGAATGCTGCTTGTTCCAACCATCTCTTTTTCCCTAGTTGTTGGTGTAAGTCTGTCGAACAATTCTGGATCTACATCCTTGGTAACCTTATATGTGGATTTCTAGTTTTCTACTGAAAGTTTTGTTGTACAAGGGTTAGATCTTTTGGATAATAGGTTTCTCCTTCTCTGTACTAAGGTCATACAAATTGATTCACTGGTTGAAGCTTTACGATACTTGTCATTAGTGGCTAGCTTATAGAGATCTGAACTAATTTTAGATATATCACTGTTTCCCTGTTGAAGTTTCTTGATCTTGAATTGTTTGTATAGGAGGACTTTTTGCTGGATGGTTGAATAGAGCTAGAATGTTATGTCATTAGATCACCTGCCATTAGCTAGAATGCCAAAAAATAAAATAAACCAGAGGGAAGAAAAGAAGGGAAAAAAAAGGTCATTGACATTTCATTTTTCATGATGAATGTAATGGTTTGACTCAGATTGTATTCAACCAAAAAATTGTGAAGGCATGAGTTGAATCATTAAAATGTTTTTACATCTGATATCTAGACGGTGTAGAGGTCTCAAGATATTGAAATTAACAATTGTGGCTTTATCATATGTAAGTTATTTAGTGTTGACTGCACCTATGGTTGTGGCTTAGTGGCCAATGAAGTGGTGCAAATGTTGGAGATCAGGGTTCAAATTATAGCAGAGATAAAATAACAGTAGGTGATTGTTTTTCATCTACGTTAGCTTAGTGGCATAGTTATCCAGTACCTGAACGGGTGCACCAACACCCAAAAACTTCAGCAATTTGTATTATACTTAATATCTTTGAGATTTGTGCATATACAGAGAGACCATATCAATGGATATACATACCCCCTACACCGTATTTATAACCAGTGATAGATTTATATTGAATGCAATTATGCACCGGCCACCTTCAAAAATCTAGGTCCACCTCTATAGTAGCAGGTATCCAGTGGAATAATCGAGGTATGTACAAGCTGACTAGACACTAAAGTTATATATATATTATAGAATTTTGAATAGGTTCTCAGTGCTGAATTACTTCATGATTGGGGTATAGATTAGTAAGAATACAAACATTTATATGATCTCTAAGTCACTGATTCTCGTATAAGGATTATCAAATAGTTTCCAAAGGAATTTACTATTTCCCATAATAAATTACTAAAATTGTTGACTGAGGTAAATCTTGATCAGTTGATGGCTACGTCTTGTAGACAACTTTGGACTTGGTACAACCCAACCCATCTAAATGCCCATATCTAAAGTCCCTTGGGGAAGGAGCTAAATTAGTTGAGTCTTAGTGTAGACAATTGATGAGCCGAGGCAATAGCTAGCAAGAGACATCGAATGTCCAGGTATTAAGTTGGAGAGCTGGAATGAGAAAAATAGAGGTAGAAAGCATGGGGAATGATGTTACCGACTACCGACACGCAGTTGACATTTTTTTTTGTTGACTTCATCCCCAGTTCCCACTCTTCGGTTTCTTTTTTTGTTTCCCTTCCTAAGGGATGCTCTTGTTTAAATTATTACTCTGAGAACATTTTACTGTCGCATCTGCTTGCCACTTCTTTTAATAGAGTTGCAACTCATCCACGGATATAGAAAAAATATACAACAACAATAACAATGTACCCATTGTGATCCCACAAGTGAGATTTGGGGAGGGTAGAGTGTACGCAGACCTTACCCCTACCTTATATATAGAACAAATATACAATTGAATTTTATTATTATGGTTTTTTTCCACATAAGAGACACGTTATCTAAATATTTGACTTGTATCAGGTAAAAAGAAAGGGAAGAAGAAAAGAGATTTGGTGAAAGATGGAGGAAAAGATAATCAACTCCCACCTGCAATTTTGTTTCTTCAGTGCCATGTATATCTCGCTGAAGGTCTTACCATGGTAATTAGCTTTTTTCGATTTTGTTTATTATGCTTTCACTAATGCTCACAGCCTGCAAATCGTTTCTCCCGTTTTGGTTTTACCGTCTATTTCATATCTGCACACTGCTGTGAGATTTTTAGTTGAACTTACAATTGATTCTATTGCTTGAGAACTTATTGGTTATTGCTTCCTCCAGATGCTTGCAGCTTTGAGGAATGAACGGCAAATCTATCTCAGTACAGGACCTTTCAATAGTGAGCATGAGGTGTGCCTTCTGATATTTGTCACAACTTTTTCTTTGGACCAGCACTCAATTTGTGCATGTCATCCTTGTGCATGGGTCTAGCCATGCTAACCCTCTCTGTATTGCTCCAATTTTATCGGATGTCCCCGAAGAGAGCACAAGTAGCTAACTAATTGTCATCCATTGTTGCTGAGTTCTTACATCTGCTCTCATTGATATGCTTGTCTAGTAGTGACAGGATATACATTTCCATTCTTGACAAATCTTGCAATTTTTCTCAGAGGTTTGTCCAGCACTTTGAGTTGCTTCTGAAAGCTTGCCTGCCTGATCATGTCTCATACTATTCTTTCGAGGAGACAACTGCTCATGCTCGTCTATCTGTGAGTTATCCTTGACAAATGTTTCCTTTCTGGTCTTTCTTTTTCTTTTTATTGTATATATTACTTGCCTTATCTTTTTTTCCTTTCGAGGGCTAGTTCTGGGGGGAGGGGGTTGCAAAACTTGGTCTTCATCCAGGACGTAACATGAAACTCTGATTATGCAGAGCGTGTCTATGTATAACTGCTTCAAAGAAACTCAGAGAATAGCAAAGGAGCTAAGGAGCAATTTTTCTAATGATTCGGATAAAATGGCAGAGCTTCGTCGTATCGAACAGGTAGCTGAACATAACAGTGTTGCGCTAAGTCTTATTTCCCGGCTAGGGGCTGTTGACGCGTCGCTTAAGGTTCAATTCGAGTTCAGCCACCATCCTTTCTTTGCCACTGCTGTGGTAAAGAGATCTTGAAGATGAATTTCTCTTCATCTCCAAATTTTGCCATCATTTCACTGTTGTGAAGAGATCTTGAAAGAGAAATTCTTCTCTTGATCTGCAGTTTTGAAGTATTATTAGGTCTCATTGGATGATGCAGTTGATTTTTTCTTTGATATTTACATTATTTTTCTTTTCATTTATTTATTTATCTATCATTTCCAATGATGTAATATTGTAATTTGGAAAATGAATAATCAAATATTTCATGTAAAATATAGCCATCTAGTGTGGGACATATGAGGCTTTGCTAGATCATATGTTGTGTTTTGAAAACAAAACAGAACTTTATTTTGAAATCCCAAAAAATTTAAGTGGAGAAGGGTAGAAGATCTGACTCACTATCTATCGAGTTGTGAATTGTGTGCCACTGACCTTCAGAGATTTCTCAATTATCGGAAAAGAGTCTCAATAGTTTCTAACGTTCACAATGATATGTGGCGTGGTATACCTAATCGTTTAGTCAACAAGATGTAGGTAAGTCGACATAGCTTCATGTATTTGCTTTTTTGGAGCTAGAACCAATCAATAGAATAATGGCTCAAGAGTATCTATATAAAGCTCCTCTCTTCTTCACTCAAAGAGACAATACACTACAACTAGTCAGGAATTGCGTAAGAGAAGAGGCGTCGTAAGTAACAATAGCGCAACAGCAGGCAGCGGAGATCTGCTAAGGTAACCGGTTGCTTGGGGCTTAGGACAAGGAGCATTCGGAGTCTCTTTAGGACAAAGAAAAATTTGTATCATGTTTACACCGATCGAAATTCTAAAAGTACACCCTTTGATCGAACCGACTGTTGGACCCAATACCTGACCAAGATATTTCATAATTATTTCATTTGAAAGGCAGGCCGGGAGGATTAATGATACTTTGTTCATTTTTACTTGTCCACTATATTAAAAATAGAGGTCCAACAATAGTCGTCCAGTTTAGAAAATCAATGTATTATTACCTATTTGTATCCATTTTATCCTTGCTATTAGATACTATTCAATGTCTAATACATTTTTCAAAAGCATTCTATTGAATATATTCAAAATATAATATAGCAATATTACTCCTATTATTTATTGTTTCTTATATTAATTTCATTTCCCTCCACCAGATCAAATAACAGATCTTTCCACTAATGGTTTAAGAGGATCAAAAGTGCAATTAAAAAAGACAAATTAACACTTTTCAAAGTAAACAGATTTTAAAAGTTTGGTCAAACAGATTATTATTGTCTTTACTAAAAATATTTGTTATTTTAGAAGTTTAAGATTAAAAAAATAAAAAATTCTTAAGAATAATTATTCTTGAAAAACTACAAACACATAAGTAAAATAAATATTAAAAGAAGAAATTATAATTTAAGACATAAATAACAATAAAACAGTTAAAATACTTCCCCTAATTAATATTTTTTAAGAAACATATAAAGAAAATACGACAAATATTTCGAGACGGGGTGTACAGAGAACAAGCTGGTGCACATGAAACTGTATTATTATTCTTCTTAACTGGCAAAACCACAAGCATATTTGCTGGATAATGAAGCATATTTGCTGTAAGCTGGAATCAATTATTTCATACTAATTAAAGATTGTTCATTAATTAGTTTAATCATCTAAAACTTATCTATCCATCTATCTAATATAGTATTAAAAAATAATAAATTCTCCATATTCTTATTGGCATATAAATTAATGATAAAGTCAAAATACTTCTAGAAAATCAATAAATTCAAAATTATGTACTAACAGTCCCAATTAGTAAAAATCACTTCTATGGATCTTTTTTCTCTCTATTGTACCCTATTCTATAATAAAGTATTGATTAGTTTTAATAAATTGCAAGTTATTTAACATAATTTTCTTCACGTGATTCTACTTCTATACAATTCTCTTTTAACTCTTTTATTCATCATAATTTTATACATACAATCTGATATATTTGTCGTTAATGTAAAACATGCTCAAATTATCTCAATCTATCTTTTCTTATTTTATTCTCAATGTACGCTATCTACACCTTCAGAAGGTGTAGATAGCGTACATTGAGAATAAAATGAGAAAAGATAGGTTGAGATAGTTTGAGCGCATGATATAATGTGTTAAAGTATAATCTTGTGTAGATGACCTTATAATTAGTTGTTTTATATGGTCTATATTTAATTTAATTAGGACCACCCTAAATCATTAGATTTGAACAATGGGTAATTGTAATTGACTTCAAGATTAAGTTTGAATTAATGCATAGTTTAGTGACAAGTCACAGCATGAGAAAATGATGCTAATTAACTTCTAGATTAAAAAATAAAATTCAAAGTTGACAACTAATTAAAAAGGTATTCAAGGATCCTTTTAACATCTAGAAACTAAAATCTTCGTTTTAAAAAAACTTTACAAATAATCTATCGGAAAAAGTTTTTTTTTAATTCATAAAAATAAGAGTAAGGTACTAAGATTTGCGTACACCTTCATCCTTTTCAAATGTCACTCGTAAAATTTTACTGAATATATTGTTATTATACAAAATACACATAATGTGCCTTTTTTTAAGAAACAAAACACACAAATTTTTATGTTGTTCACCGCTACTAATAAAGCATTAAAAAATGGAACAAAGAAAAATCATAAAGCTAGGTGGAGTCAAAATTAGTGTTTAATTTTTTGTTAATTTATGTTAAATCATTTGTTTAATGTTTTAATGGGGTCCTCTATTTATTTTATATATTAAATAAAACTAGCAACTTTTTGTCAATGGAAATCTTAAACTTCTCATTTGATTAAAGATAGTAATGAATTAAGTAACCCCAAAAGCTAATATCAAATACTTTCATATGAAACCAAATTAAATAAATAAATAACTCATGGTTCATTGTTGTATTGGAATGATAAGTACATCTTTTTCATCATTAATCAAATATTTTGAGTTCAAATTCTATCAGATTTGGAGTTTTCTTAGTTTGAAAGTGCTTTACTTTCTGAATATAATATGATCCTGATGCAGACATCAAACACAAAATATTGAATAGAGAATAATATAAAAACTTGTGGTTCATACCTAGAATATTTTTTTTATTATTTGTTTATTGTTCAATTATTGGTTTAGATCTCTCCTTAGGTTGTGTAAGTCTAAAAAGGAGGATCAATGACTTGTGGTAAAGGAATAATACACAAATTGCCCACTAAGCATAAAGATTAAAACTTTATATTTAATCATGCAGTGTCTTAAATTTTTAGTATAATATTCCTTTATTAAAGGGATGCTGGTTTTTGTTCTTTATGTCTTAGAATTCAATTAATTAAAAGATAATCAATTTCTGATGGCTTCGCAATTTACTTGTGAATTGGTAATTTAAGGGCGTGAAGCAAATATTTTTATTCAATGGCGGAGCCAGAAATTTTATTAAGGGTATCTAAGAATAATGGTGTGTGACTATTAAAATAAAACAAAAAAATATTGTGTTATTTGGGGTTCAAACCTGAAACTCCTTCATTCAAATGGACGCCCATTACGACTACGTCAAAGATATAGCTTTTGTCAAGGATATCTAACTTTAAATATATATCCTTTAAATATAGAATTTGACATATATATATATATATATATAACGTAATTTTCCGACGAAACGTGTCGGACACCCTAGCTCTAGCTGCGCCATGCTTTTAGCTGCTTTGCCTCTCAATATATATATGCATTTTTAACGAGCAAAGACCTTAAAATTGATTGTTTATTTATATATGTAATTTATGTTCAAGCATAATTTCAATTTTCATTAATATTTTATTACATTTCAATTTTAAATATTTTTTGTTGGACTTTGAGGATCAATTGACAGACATTTTTCTTGAGGAAGAGAATCCAGGATGAACGCTTTTTTCATTCGCTATGCGCTGACTGGATGCGTACTCGCGTGATCAATCGATGGACGGGGACTTCAACTCAAATGTTCTTCCAAACACCTATTAAATGTTATTCCTATCATTTTAGTGAATTCCTAATGTGCTAATTATGAAATGGTAAATATCAAAATATTACAGGTGAAAAATAGATAGGTTGGACAGAATTTAAATTGAATAAATAACTTAAAATCAACAAATGACTCATCATATAATGGCAAAAGGAGCTAAGTTAAGAGTTGTTTAAACAATGAGTAGCCAAACTCGCCTAAATTAATCCAATATTTTTACAATTCCAAACTCGTTTCATTACTCAACTAATATAACATAGACTTATAACATAAATAAAATGATATTTCAAATACATTATTTGACATACATCATGATAAAAACAATCAGTACAATATATCAAAAATACACTTTCATGGATTAAAATTGAACTTTTTACAAGTAAAGTTAGATATTACAATAGTCTATTTGAATCGTTGATTGTTAATAAATTAAATTGGTCATAAAGTCGTACAATTCAAATTTACCTGTCATCACAATAGTCTATTGGTCATAAAGTCGTACAACTCCTATCTGATTGAGCCAGTTAAAGCTTCCTCTTATAATATAATATTAGTATAATCGAATGTAATATAAAGTGGTCATATGAAGCACAATGATATCCATAAAAATGTTAAAAATCCTCAAAATAGCAAGACCAATATTATACAACTCAAATATTAATTACCAAATCAAGAAAAAGAGTTCCCCCCTCCCC
>NW_006239194.1:676706-698094 GCF_000226075.1 Solanum tuberosum | reverse complement strand
GTTTCTACCCCCCCCCCCCCCCCACCCCAACCCCCCCACCCCCACCCCACCCCAACTTTTTAAAAAAAAACAAGATTGATGATTAGCAGGTACATGTTAGTACAATGTGGTCAGTTTCACTAAAGTGCACATGTAGTTGTAAGATTTGTCTATGTGCTCAGCTGTGGACAGCTACTTTACATCTTAAACTTTTTTGGGTCCCACTCTAACTATCATCATCAAATCTAACGGTCCATATTTAATCATTACAATATAATTAATACTATACAATAAAAAAATATTTACATTTATTTATCGTACGCTTCCGTATTCTGACAACTTTTCGACTAGTTAAATAAATGGAAGAATTTTACTGCTATTGTAAATTTTTTAAGAATTTTTTTTGGGCTTAAAGGATTTTTAAAATTTATTTTTTAGGGTGACAAATATTTAATAGGTGTTTGGTCATGAAAATTATGAGTACTTTAAAAAAATAGTATCCTCATTAGTAAGATACCAAACTAGGAATCGACAATTTGATTAAGGTAGAGAGAACGTTCCAAGCAATTGCTATTGATTAACCTTATTCAAGTACATTAATCAAAGATCTTACTTATCGGATTAATTTTTTGGTGAAGAAGAGGAAGTTTGATAAGCTAAATAAAATCTCATTAAAGGCAATAATTTATTTAAAGGACTGTCCTTGCATGTGTAAGATTATATCAGAGTTTCACCATCTTACATACTAGTCATTCACAATAACTTTCTTTATATAAGAATGACGTATTTAAAATTTATTCAAACGCTAGCATGCATAAGTCAAAAAAGACAATTAAGAATGAAATATATGCAAACTAGAAAGGGAGGAGCCGACAATAAAATCCGCATTGTAAATATTGTTCACGCTTATACTAAAAGTAAACCCAACTAAAAATTTCATCAGGAAAATAATGCATGAAAAAATATAACATATTATCGTTATAAGTAATTTAGAATAAGTTCACGTTGTTCTATAAATATTTTCAAAATGAAAATTTGTATTTGAAATTTAAGTTATGTTTGACCATAAATATAAATTGAAATTACATACAAAATTACAAATTGGAGTTATCCAAAAAACACTAATTAAAAATTTATCTTTTAGTTGTATTTACTGTTTACACGAAATTTTATTGATATAATTTAATGAGAAACATATAAATTGAAGTGAGTTAAAATTATTCTCTCTTTGCCTTCTCGATTAAAAATAATAAAGTGTTTAATTTAAATATTAATTAAATTGCGTAATTCTCTATATTTTTACAAACAAGATGTAGAACTGTTATAAGAACAAAATAAGAAATTAAATAACTAACGTATGTAGATTTAATTAAGTAAAATTAAGTATATATAAAGATAATAACACGGACTTTATATTTGTAGATTTAATTAAAATAAGTTTTTGCTCTAAGCACCTTAGAAAATTTTTCATCACTAAAACATACAATGAGATGGTTGTGTAGTGTCAAATTCAAATCACACAAAAAAAAATATTTAGAAAATCTTAAAATTAATGGGATAAATAAATTTCGAACATAAAATATTTGAGTAAAATCCTGATTTTTAAAATTGCGAAGAGAAAAAATGACGAGGAAAAAGGTGAACACAATTTTTTTTTCCAATCAAATTATCGATGACATTCAGTATTTTAACTTGATTAAGTGAATCATCTTGACCTTTTCTTTTCATTTTTAAATTCGGAACACTATACATTAATATTATCTAATTTTTTTTACCCAACCCTATATGAAGAAACTAATATTTAAATTATCAATTTTATTCAAAACTATGATTATTAAATGCTCATTCTGATAAAGAATATAACATCAAAGAATATGGTACAACGAATATGACTATGTCTTAATTGAAGATTTTAATTTTAATTAATCAGACTTCAATGTACTGAATAAAAAAAATAGAAAAAGAGAGTAAAGAATATATAGAGAATACAGTAATTAGTACTACATATATATAAACCAAACAAAAAAAGAGAAAGAAGGCAGTGTATAGATGTGGATATACAAAATTTAATACTCCTAAAATGCATATATATATAATTATAATAATAAAAATAAATGGTAATTGACGCCGACCGCCAACCAAAACAAATTCATTGTTGGAGACTTTTCTTCTCTGCAGGCCACCAAAAAAGACTCCCCACACCCTCTGAGTCCATACCTTCTAGCCCTTTTTGCCTTTCTCCTCAAATTTCTCTCTGAAATTCTTCAGCTTCACTTGAGTTTCAACTTTTAAAACCTGTTGTTTTGATTCTTTTTTGTTCATAGGAAGATACCCTTTTGGCTTTCTTGGTTGTGGGATTGTTGGTTGAGCTGAACATTTGAGGTATCAATGTGTAAAGATTGAATTTTGGGTTTCTTGGATCTTTGATTATGAAGTTGTGTTTCAGACTAGTCTTTTGATTGTTATTTGTTTGTAAGAAGATACCTTTTTGGTCTTTTTGGTTGAGCTGAGCATTTGAGGTATCAATGTGTAAAGATTGAATTTTTAGTGTGTTGGATCTTTGATTATGAAGTTGTGTTTCAGACTAGCCTTTTGAGTTTTTTTGTTTGTAAGAAGATACCCTTTTAGCCTTTTTGGTTGAGTTGAACATTTGAGGTATTAATGTGTAAAGGTTGAATTTTTAGTGTGTTGGATCTTTGATTATGAAGTTGTGTTTCAGACTAGCCTTTTGAGTTTTTTTTGTTTGTAAGAAGATACCCTTTTAGCCTTTTTGGTTGAGTTGAACATTTGAGGTATTAATGTGTAAAGGTTGAATTTTTAGTGTGTTGGATCTTTGATTACGAAGTTGTGTTTCAGACTAGCCTTTTGAATTTTATTTGTTTGTATGAAGGTACCCTTTTGGCCTTTCTGGTTGAGCTGAGCATTTGAGGTATCAATGTGTAAAGATTGAATTTTTAGTGTGTTGGATCTTTGATTACGAAGTTGTGTTTCAGACTAGCCTTTTGAATTTTATTTGTTTGTATGAAGATACCCTTTTGGCCTTTCTGGTTGAGCTGAGCATTTGAGGTATCAATGTGTAAAGATTGAATTTTTAGTGTGTTGGATCTTTGATTATGAAGTTGTGTTTCAGACTAGCCTTTTGAATTTTATTTGTTTGTATGAAGATACCCTTTTGGCCTTTCTGGTTGTGGTTTTTTTTTTTGGTTGAGTTGAACATTTGAGGTATGAATGTGTAAAGATTGAATTTTGGGTTTCTTGGATCTTTAATTATGAAGTGTTTCAGACTAGCCTTTTGATTTTTATTTGTTTGTAAGAAGATACCCTTTTGGCCTTTTTTTTGGTAGTGGGATTATTGGTTGAGCTGAACATTAGAGGTATAAATTTGTAAAGATTGAATTTTGGGTTTGTTGGATCTTTGATTATGAAGTGTTTGAGTCAATGTGCAGCCTGATTCTTTGTGGGTTCTTGGAATAAGTTCTTTTGTTGGTTCTAAATTTTGATGGTGGTGACTAAAATGTTTTTGTTGTTTCCGATGTTCTGTTCTTCTTGAGCTTATTAGATGATCCCTAGGTGCATAACTATGCGTTTGTTTCTTGGGATAGAATTTCACCTACAGAAAGTTTTAGAGATCAATTCAAGTGACTTTGTGACTTCACTAGGTCTCTTATGTTTTAGATATGATGAGCAAAATTTTCTTTCAATTCTTGGATTTTTTAATTTAGATTCACCAAAATTAGACTAACTTGGATATATGGTGTTTGAATCTTCTGGTGAAAGGAATACCATATAGATGATTTGACTTGGATATAGCGTGTTGGATTCAAATTGGTTCTTATCTGATACGTTAGAGGATAGCATGCTGTCACTTCTTGTGGAGTTATATCATACTCCGTCTCAATTTGATTGTCTGGTTTTGATTTGACATAGAGTTTAAAGAAAGAAAAGGAAGACTTTTGAATTGCGTGTTCTTAAATTAAAGATATGTTGAATGTACCAAAATGTCTTTTAATCTTGTTGTCTTAAACATGCCATGTGGAAAGATGAAAATAAAGAGTTGCCAAAAAGGATAAGTGGCATTCTTTTTGAAACAGATTAAAAAAGACAAACAATTTGAAACAGAGGGAGTAGATGATTGGAGAAATGTTTCACTATGGTACGTTTGAGTTCATTGATGTAGGCTGATTATTATAGCCACCACTTCCTGCAGGAAGCCGTGAAGAGAGAAATGTCGGGAGGAGGTACACAGAACAGCTTAAGAAAAACCCTTGGATCACTCAAGGATACTACCACTGTCAGTTTAGCTAAAATTAATAGTAGCTATAAGGTAATGATATTCAGTTTTGTTACATGTTCTCATTCTACGTCCATTTTGAGTTCTCTCCTGATACCTGTTTTCTTAACGTTCTTCAGGAATTGGATATTGCTATAGTTAAGGCAACAAATCATGTTGAACATCCAGCAAAGGAGAAGTACATAAGAGGTAAGCATCAGACCGTTGTGTTACGGAGATGTAACTTGCCGTATTATAGCAATAAATTGCATTCAGAATGGGACTTGATAGAGTTGTTCGATTCTCATTTTCAGCCATTTTTTCTGCCATCTCGGCTACCAGACCTCGAGCTGATGTTGCATACTGCATTCATGCTCTTGCGAGAAGGTTGTCAAAGACACATAATTGGGCGGTATGAACAATAAATTCAATTCTGTAGCATCTTTTTCATGAAAGATAAATTTAAGAGAAGCATTTTCTTTACCAATCAATCCTAGTAGTACTCGAAACACTGATTTGGGAAAGTCCTATTAGTTTTATTGTTGTTTCTTATTTACAATCAAAAAATGTTTACCATAAAGATTCTAAAGGTCGATGTAGAAACAAGGGGGCCCTGTGAACTACTATTCACCCCACAAGTCCTGAAAATTAAATATAATTAGGTTTTTTAGGGAAAACAAGTTTAATCTCTCAAACAATTCCTCCATTAAGGGAAGAGAGAGTATTCGTTTTGTTAACTTTACCTAGCTGATATATTGCCTCATGCTGCTTATAGTTTCTATACCTGAGAAGCGTAATGAATTTGATTCAGTAGCACCTTTTCATGAAAGGTAAATTCTTGAGAAGTTTGTCCCATACCTATCAATCAATATTAGTTCTCGAAATGCTGATTTGGCAAAGATCTCTTAGTTTATCATTTCTTCTTTTCCACAAGCACAAATTACCATTAAGATTCTAATGGTGAACATGAAAAATTAGGGGGTGCTATGGAACTCTCATCCCAGTGTCACGAAAAAAAAACATTTCTTTTTTGGTTTTGGAAAAACCAAACTCACTATGTTCTTCCTGGAAAGTTAATTGAATCCCTCGAGCAATCCTTCCGTTAATGTAAAAGAATATTAAATCCCTCGTATTATCCTTCTTTTAATGACAAGAGGGCGTTGCTCAGCTGGTAAGCACCCTCCACCTCCAACCTTAAGGTTATATGTTCGAGTCAAGAGCAAGAAAGTGGAGTTCCTAGGGAGGGGTAAAAAAAAAAAAATCCTTCCTTTGGGTAAGAGTTTCGATTTTGTTTATTTTTCACTACTCATCTATTGCCTTTTGCTCTTTATAATTTTAACTAACTTGCATTATTTTTAATAAAGACCAACTACGTTCACGTTCTTCACGGATAGGATGGTTTCTCTAATTTCTGAGTTAAAATTCTCAGACGGCTTTATTTGTGAACACTTCAAGATAGATATTCAATTGATGTTTCTTCTCTGTCTTATTTTGTGAGGGGTCATAAAATGGGAGGTAATTTTTGTGTAGTTTGCCAAGCCTGTAAGCTTGCTATTTTGGCTAACTGAGTTACAGTTCCAGAAATGCCATGTTATTACATTAATTGTGCCAAATTATGCAAGCCAAAAATTGAATACATTGAATGGGGTATCAGTCCCCAGTTTCATTAGCTTTCAGGTTTCCATTGTTGGACTGAAGTGAAAAAGATCCACATAATTACCACGTTCAGAGCAACAACTTCCTTTTAAGAATAATTGCTTTCTATTTTAATGGTTGGGTGAGCTAGGATTAGTATGCACTATCCCATTGGGCTAGACCACAAAGCTAAAGGTATACTTCATCTATGGTTGGGCTGTCAGTCCATTGTTCTTAAAGGAAAACGTAAAAAATTTCTCTCCTTTGTTCAGAAGGGACCCTAAGGGGTCTATCAGTCTAAGATCCTAGCATTGATCTTGCAGCATTACTGTATCCATGTCACAATCGAGCAACGCCAGCAGTAATGCGACTTTGTGGATCATGAGATGGTTCTCACCTATGTTGCTCGGACTCGGGTGCAGGTAGATATGGGTGCGAATCTAGAGGTTGGACTCTTCATCACTTAACTTTTTCGGTGGTATAGATCCGAGTGCAGATACTGGTACTGATACAGTCAATAAATGTATATTGTGACATATAAAGTATTTATTTTGATTAATTAAAGGTGGTATTGAACTAAAGCTAATAATTTTCTTCTTTTTTATCAATACCTGATATTTTATTCATAGGATACCTTGTGAAATAGCATAGCAGTCTCATACTTCGTTTAACCATATATGTAAACCTAGGCCTACAAAATCAAATCAAATACCCAATCAATCTATACTTCCGGTCATAGATGTAGTCAAAGCACCCAAGACAAATTGACCAAATCCGGTGGATCCCACACACACCCATTTCGTGTCGACATGGGTGTGGCAAGGATTTTGAAGATTCTGTGCAACATAGGTTCTCACTTTTTGATTTAGTACTTTTTTCTTGTCTATCATTTGATTACCAGAGCTTCAGCTGGTAACTGGCTTTTATAGAAGTTGATCACGTTTTAACTGCCATATAGCTGAGAGCTATTATTGTAGAATCTTGGTTGGTCTAAGGCACCATCATGGTAGACTGTTGGTCTAAGTTTCAAATGAACTCAAATTGGTGTAACCCAAGTTGGGGCATCAAGGTGGTATAAATTAAAAAAAGAAAAGGAAAAGAAACTCAAGTTGGTGAACTTTAACCCTTTAGAGTTGTTTTACATCTGAAGGAGCTACTTTGAGAGACATTGACATGACTAAGGTCCAGGGTGAAGTTTCTAAAGTATACGACGACTTACAATTACAGCACAGCATCACTATTCAAAGAACATTGATGTGACTAAGGTCCTATGGAGACCCCATGAAGATCTCTATTGTCTCCCTCTTGTTCATGTTGAGATCCAATATATTTAGGAGCTTATGTTGAGCATAATATGAGACAAATAGACAACAGTTTTTGTGCTGTGTACTTAGCTATTTTGGTCTACTGACACATCATAGCCACTGACCTTAATTTCATTGGTGAAAACTGTTAAAAAATGACAAAAGTCCCACATTGGTGGTTAATGAGATGGGTAGACTCCTTATAAGGTTTGGGCAATCCTCCTCCCTTTGAGCTCGCTTTTGGGGTGTGAGTTAGGCCTAAGACCTAATTTAACAAAAACAAATCAGATTATAAGCCCATTCTTTTCTGCAATATAGTTTCAGTCGTGGAGACTAATATCGTCTTGCTTTTGTGAAGATCTAACTCCTGGAGCTGAGGAATAATGTTGATAATCAAGTGTTAGTTTGAATGTTTTAAGACTCATTTTGCTTTGTTTTCATTATCTTGGTTTCACATTAACGCGTCAAACATAGAAACTGATTGCGCTTCAAGTAACCTTAATTTCCTGATAATCATCACTTATATCCTCTCCACAGGTGACGCATAAAGCACCTTTACTGACCGAGGCAAATCTAGGATTTCTAGAACATGGTGTACTTTTAAAGAAAGGAGGAAAAAATGCTTAAAGTGGGAATTAATCGTTAGTCCTTTAGGTGAATAACTTAGCTTCCAACTAAGTGCACCATTAAGCCTTTTTGTAGCATAGGTGCCAACAGATAATATTAGATCAATTTTAGAAAATATATACATAAAGTACCTAGTTTTGTGGAAAGACTATAGGTTCACGTGCACCATAAAATTACATTCCAAATTCACCCCCGTTAATTGATTCATTTTTCACTGTCGTCGGTTCACAGGTTGCTCTAAAAACATTGATCGTCATTCACCGTGCTTTAAGAGAGGTGGACCCCACATTCCATGAGGAACTTATTAACTATGGCCGCAGCAGAAATCGCATGCTTAACATGGCTCATTTCAAAGATGACTCTAGTCCAAATGGTATGCATATTATCAACCTTTTTTCTTGCTTACAGGAAGTTGACCATAGTGATCTCCTTCAATATTGATAATTGCTCTGATGAACTCTGCAGCATGGGATTACTCTGCTTGGGTGCGTTCATATGCCTTGTTCCTTGAGGAGAGGCTGGAATGTTTTCGAGTTCTGAAATATGATGTGGAGACCGATCGGCCGGTGAGAGAAACACTCTTTTTAATCTCTTCCAATAGTTAGTTTAAAGGAGTTCTGTTACATATCTGTGTGTGTGTTTGTGCATGTGTAATATATCGGTTGTTCAGGCCAACTTATGTGCCCCTCTACGAATCGACCGGATACCCTTGTCTAGCCCACAAGTCAGGTTGCTAAGGTTATTCTCCTTCCAAGGTTGGAACAGCTGCACCAAGTGTTTCAGTAGGGATTCAAACTTGGGATCTTCAGTTTGTTACTCCCATACTAGGCCATCCTCTTGGCGACACCTTTGTGTGTGGATATTATTTTGTTTTTGTGCAACAATTGTTATTATATTGCAAGGACCCGTTTACTTTCCTTATCAATCTTCTTATCTTTAGGTGTAACATTAAATGTTGGAATTCCCTTGTGTTTTTTAATGCAGAGAACTAAAGATTTGGACACCCCGGAATTGCTTGAACAGTTACCAGCCTTACAACAACTTCTGTATCGTATTAATGGCTGTCAGGTACGTTTATCTTCATAATCAGTTCAATATAGTTGCTACATTGACAATATGTCCTTTATTCAGATGGCATATGCTTTTGTGCTCAAATTTATGATCATGAAACTTTCATGCAGCCACAAGGGGCATCTGCTCACAATTTTGTGATTCAGTTAGCACTTTCAATGGTAAGTAATCTGTTCTTCAAAGATTTATTAGAAACGATTTGCGTGTTTTATGTTCTCACTGTCTGATAGCTTATTATTATTTTGATAGGTTGCTACAGAAAGCATTAAAATCTACAATGCTATCAGTGATGGTACAGTTAATTTAGTTGACAAGGTTAGGCTTTTCTTTTGGCTATATTATAGATAGTCTTATTTCTCCTCAGTAATAATTAATTAAGGTTAACCGAGTTATTTTCTCAACAGTTCTTTGAGATGCAACGGAATGATGCTCTTAGGTCTCTGGATATATACCGCAGGGCTGGTCAGCAGGTATCATCCTGACACATTATTTGCAACGCCAGCTAATACATCATAACAGTCGAGAGACTGTTCCTTTAGGAATTTAGATACATTCCCTGATGCATCTCCATTTATTTTTAGGCGGAAGCACTTTCAGAGTTTTATGAAATATGTAAAAATATTGACGCGGGACGTGGCCAGAAATTTATTAAAATTGAGCAGGTATGAGATAACTTTTCTGGGAAATATATGCAATCTTTTCTAATTGCCATTGTAAATGTCTCTCTAATCCTTTTTATGTTCTATTTATAATCAAGCCCCCTGCATCATTTTTACAAGCTATGGAGGAGTATGTGAGAGATGCACCACGAGCTTCTACAGTGCGGAAAGATTCGGTAAGAAATCTCCACACACCTTGATAAAACATCAATTATCTCTGGATGGAGCTATTAAATGAATAGATGACATACTTTTATTTATTTAATAATATTTAACAAGCCCCTTCATATGAGAAGCTCTCCAAGCATGCAAAAATACTTTTTTGATAATGGTAGCCATTAGATTTGAATTTGATATGAACAAGTGTGTTTTACTCCAATTAGATTTGAAATTTTAATGCAACTTGTTTCGACATCCAGGAACCCAAAGTTATTTTAGCTATTGAGTACAAAAAGGACCCAGATGTCAAAGATGCTGGCTCTCATTCTCCCCCTCCACCTGAACCTGAAAAGGAACCTGAACCAAAACCGGAACCTGTTAAAACGGAAGCTCCTCCAGCAGAACCTGCTGATCTTTTGGTAATAGTTTCAAGACACATCTCATCTGTAGCCTTATTGTATTTAACTCTATGATTGGATATTTGAAGCCTTATATTTGTTGTCTGTAGTCTATGGACGATCCTTCTCCGGCTGCTGCAGAACTAGATGAGAAGAATTCCTTGGCTTTAGCTATCATACCAGTTGGTAAGTGTTTCAAACTCAATAGCACCAGATACCTAGAAATGTTCGCAACTCACCCAAGCCCCCATCCCCAAGATGGATATTCTGACTCTTGGTGCTATCACAGGCTCTACCTACCCACCAACTTCAACTGGTTCAAATCTTACTAATGGAACTTCAGGCTGGGAACTGGCTCTTGTGGAAGCTCCCAGCTCGAATGAGAGTGCCACTACTGCTAGTAAACTGGTAAATTACACATCTTTCTCGTTTTGCTGCTTTTAATCGGTGCCCATTGATTAGAAAATTGAATGAATCGTGTTGTAAGAGACAAGATTATAATCTCACCATCTCTAATTTGGGGGCTAATGTAATTCCTGCAAGTAGAGGTGGATGCAACCTTCGTACAATAGGTACAATAGGTTCAACTGAACCCAGTATTTTTGACCTAAGTTGCTCAGACTCTTCAATTTTGGTGCCGCACCCATGTCAAGACGACGTGGGTGCGGGATCCGTACCGGATTTGATCAATTGACTTTGGGTACTTTGACCAAAATCGACGGAGAAATCCGGGACAAATACTTATGATTTCTATAATCAAAACAAAGCTAAGGTGAAATTTAAGAAAGTGGAATAACTTGTATGTAGTAATTTCTATGTCATTTCTTTTTCTTTTTTCTCCTTGGGATTTCCTCTTGATCTCGGAATACCTTGTGAGTTTTCCTTATGTCTCATAATTTAGACGCATAACTCTATTTTTAGATATTTGGATTTTTTAAAGCTGAATTCCCGCACCGTATCCGTGCTTGGATCCGTACCCTCGAATCTTAAAATTTAGATCACGAAGGATCCGATCTCTAGATCCACACCCGTATCAGACACCCGCACCTGTTTGAACAACTTAGTTTTGACAAGAAATATACTTGAAAACGAGAAGAACGAAGAATAGGATCCCAGACTTGGTGAAAGGCTGATGTTGCACAGCCATAGCGCCACAAAACTGTGAATTCCAGATATACATGTAACAATTTGATAAATATCAAGGTCTCAACACGATATTTCACAAGTACAATGCTAAGAATTTACAGGTTGAACCTTTCAAGTTTATATCTTGGATCTACATGCAGAAGAGTTAGATGCACCGATGCACATTCTTCTTCACATGTATAAAGAGCCATACTTATACTGACGCTTCCTACTTTTGTAAAAATCTAGGGTGGAGGACTCGACAAACTTACGCTAGATAGTTTGTATGATGATGCAATGAGACAAACCAACCAAAATGTGAGCTATAATCCATGGGAACCTGCACCAGCGGTGGCTCCCATGATGCAGAATGTAGGATATGACCCGTTCTATGTCTCCAACATGGTGGCTGCCCCGACAAATGTGCAGATGGCAGCCATGGCCAACCAGCAACAGGCTTTCATGTTACAACAACAGCAGCAGCAACAACAACACCACATGATGATGATGACTCCCCAACAACAACCGACTGCAAATCCCTTTGCCAACCCTTATGGAGCAGCTGCCAATCCATACGGCCCCGGTATGCCTGTACAAACCGCTTATAATCCTTATACTGGCCTCATTTGAACAAAAATCCAGAGAGAACATGTTGCTATATTCAGCTATTGATTTTGATACTCGGAAGATTAGATATGTATCGATTCACGGGGTAGGAAAAGAATTATTTTGTTAAATATCTAGGTAGCTTTTCTTGGTTCATTCATTATTTGCAAACATCGTGGGGGTGCTCAATAATTCTTGACTCAAATTCTATCAGTTTTCTTTTTTGTAAGATTTGTGATTGTTGGAACACCAGATGTATTGTGAAACAAATTTGTTTAATGATTTGTACATCGTTTGGATATGAAATCTGGTCTTTTTGTATACCCTCCATTTTTATTAGGATTTTTTTAGTAATCTTCCTTTTGTTATTATGCATTTTGCAAGGCAATGCAGTTGTAACATTTGTAAACCAATATTAGAATGGGAAGCATTTTGAGTTGATCCTTTGATATAGTTACGGAATCTTCATGAATTGGATCATTACCTTATTTCGTGGTATTTACGCGAGGTTCCTCTTTAAGGAAATCCTCAAAAAGCTTTCTCACACCCTGTCTCCTTATTTTTCTTGTTGGAAGGTCTATAAACGAGAATTCAAAGCTAAAAGGGTTATTTTTTTAAACAAAAATGCACAAAGCGCCACTTCTTTTGAGATGACCTTTCGATATAGTTAGGGACTCTTCATGAATTAGATCATTCCCTTATTTTGTTGTATTTACATGAGGTTCCTCTTTAAGGAAATCCTCGAAAAAAATTCTCACACCCTGTCTCCTTATTTTCCTTGTTGAAGGACTATAAACGAGAATTCGAAGCCAAAAGGGTCATTTTTTCTAACAAAAATGTACAATGCGCCACTTCTTTTGAGATGACCAAAATGGACAAATGTGGGACACACTACTTACAATAAAAAGTTATAATAATAATAAATTATATGGCCAAACGACAGTTTGACCTAGCTGTTATCTTTTGGGTAAGTCGTTGATGAGCCAATGATTTATATGTTTTGGTCATATCTTCCAAATAGAGTACTCCTTTGTGCATTTTTGTTAGTAAAAATGGCCCTTTTGACTTCGGATTCCTATAAATGATACCCTTTCACGTATCGAAAGGGAATGATCAAACCCTTTTAATTCAAAATTTGAGTAGTAATCGTTACCAAATAATAACTAAAAGTCAAAATTGTCTTTTTTTTTGTAGGGAATATTTTAGCTATTTATCGTATTAATAAAATTAGTAAATATCGATAAAGTAGTCGAGGAATGGAGATATACTCAATCAAGTTACTTTAAAGACCGGTGTTTATCTATATTAGTAAAAAATACATTGGTAAATATCAATAAAATAGCCGGAAAATGGAGATATACTCGATCAAGCTATTCCAAATACTACTGTCACTACAGTGTCATGTTTGGGTGATTGAGAGAGACGAGCTCAACAAGAGGAAAAATATAAAACAATACTCTTTTAAAGCAAACAAATAAATAAAAACTTTATTACACACTTCTCCCCACAAAAAAAAATAAAAAATAAAAAGAGAAAAAAACAAAAAAGAAAGACAACAAAGAGAGTCAATTCAAAGAGACTAAATTGGAATAGGTCCTACTCACCTTCCTTTGATAATAACCTTCTCAAATAAGGCGGTGCAAAATCGAATCAAAATCGATAAATTGAATCGAAAAAAAGTTATTAATTTATTGGTAATGGGTTATTAATTCAGTGGCTTTGATAATAATTTTGATTTTTTAAATTATCGAATTATTAGTTCTTAACGGTTTGAGGAGTTTTTAACGGGTTAATCAATAATTTGATAGTAAATTAAATAATTATATTTGTACCATTTGGATGTAAAGTCTTTGACTTAGAGTTTAATTTTATATATACTTTTATTCTGTCTATCTCAAACTTTTTCTGTTATTCTACAAAGTGACCGTGTTTGTTTTTGAGCAAGATGCAATCTATCAATTCATGTGCATGATTCATTTGGTTTGTCACCTCATTTTAAGTGATTTTCAATTATTTTTTTTATGACAAGGGAAACCGCAGCCACTACCTTTTGGGTGCGCACAGGGTCAAACTCTCGCTCCTATGCAATAGCTCGCAAACCACATAAGAGAGGTAACCCGTAGGCAAGCCCGGTGCGACGAGCTCGACCCAGAAGACAAACCCCTTGCTTTCGCTGGCAAGGGTTTTCTAACTTGAGACCTCCAACATGGAAGTCCCAAGTCCAAACCAATGGGCCACCCAAAAGGGTAATTTTAAAACTAAATGATTTTTAATGATTTTTTGTGTCTAATCTTAACGGTTAAATCAATAACCAAACAGATAATGATAAATAATCGATAAGTCAATATTTTAATGATTCTATAATGATTTAAAATGTTCACAAATAGATACTCGATAAGCAATAAGTCAATATCTTAATGGTTCTATAATGATTTTAGTATGTCTACAAAGTACAAATCGATAGGTGATAACCAATAAATCAAACAGATAAACTTTAAAATTGAACTGAACCAATCGATACTCAATCGTATTTCCAATACACTCAAACATTTCGATGATAATATCACTAGTTGAAATATGTTTTTACTGCTATGATAAAATACTACGATAAAAATATATAATAGCAAAAAATCAACTTTTTGTTTATTATAAAACTTTGACCTTAATTATGGCAATATTGTTATGAAAAATAGTTATTATGAAGAAGTCTGATCATAATAATAATAAGAATATCTATCAATTTCAATTCTTCATATTTTCACACTCATTTTGTTTTTATTTTTATGGACAAACTAAGTAATTGTATAATCATTGATCAAACACCATGGTGAGCTAGTCGCTTGGTTTTGCTCAAACAATATATTATATTAATAAATTTATTAAACATATATAAATATTAAATTTAAAATCTAATTCTTACCACTTAAAATCATTCATTATAAAATTCAAAATGCATTATATGAAAATCCTAGTTTAGTTAATATAAGATATTATTGTATGATTTATAATAATTATTTTCTTTTAAATGAAAAAGAAAATTAAATAGAAATTTAAAAGTTTTAAAGGAGGAAAAATTGCAGATTGAAGAAAGAGAAAATAAAAATGTCATCTTGGTTCTCTCTTCCTATTCCAAATCCTTTCAAATTCGATGACGACGGCGCCGGCGGCGAAAAACCCTCATCACCGGCGGCGAAGGGTTCCGATCCCAATTCATCTGGCATAAAGGAAGATTTCTCAGCCATCTCCCAGACTTTCTCACAGCATCTCCGCGGTGTCGCCGCCTTTCTTGCGCCGACATCGCCAACTCAGTCAGAGCAAGAATCGTCAACTGAAAAATTTAGTGGAATCAAGAGTGATTTAGTGGAGATTGGAGATAGCTTTAAATCGGGTTTATCTTTGTTTTCTTCGAACAAAGCTGTTTCAGAGATTTCCAAGTTGGCTTCCAATTTTTTACAGTTTGGTGATGAGTCAATTGATCGTGAAAATGCTGAAGATGAAGATGGAGATGACGATTATGATGATGATGATGATGATGAAGAGGAAGTTGTGGGTATTACGGATGACGTTGTGGATTTTGTTAGCACAATCTCACAACGGCCTCAGTTGTGGACTGATTTTCCACTCTCTCTACCCAGTGGTAATTCCTAAATATGTTGTTTTAGTTCATCGACTCTGCTAAATGAGTACTATTACTTGGTGATTAGTTTCTTTGAGTGGTGATCACTTGCTGAATGTTCTTTTTTTGAAAAAAAATGGAGTCTTGGTTAGCTTGCATTCACCTCGGCTCTTTAACTAGATATCTACCACCTCCCAGCATAACTCACGGGGTAAATGTAGCTACCAAGGCTTAGGCAGATTGAACATACTTATTTTCTAAGCTGAGATTTGAAACCATTGTCCCCAAGGTTTGCACTCACTTTATTGGCCACTGGGTGACACTCTTGGGTGCTAGTCCACTATAGCCTGTTAAAGGAGCAATTTTTGATGGTAGGGCGAGAGTAGTACTAGGATGTGTGACCCCATGGAATCCTTGTCGCATCCTTCCTTTGGTTATCAAAAAAGAAAGGAGCAATTTTTGACTGTGTTTTTTTAATGACATTGGTTGGGTGATAGCTTGCAACAACTAATCCAGCTAGAAGCCTGCTGGGTAAACATCCCCACTATGACTGGAACAAATGAGCTCACAAAGAGTTAGGATTCTAACAATTGTTATTCCTATGCATCAATCAACCACCTATCCATGTCTTTGGGACAATGTTTTGTGTTTGTTTTGCTAGATATTGGCTGACGTCAATTAACATATGCCTCAATCCACAAATCGTTTGGTGTTGGTTACATGATATTCTATATTAGTTTTGCTCTATTCAGGTCCATTTCATTCCAATACTAAATAAGTGTTCTCTTAATCTCATAGAGATTGATAGATGGCTGATAAAAATCTTTGCCTGCAAAGGATGCAAATTGTTTCCTGTTATGTATAGTTTGGCCATTTGGGTACTTTATTTGGCATATTATAGTGTTTCATTGTCACCAAGAGTTGCAGTATGTGCTATAAACTTTATATTGATATGATAATGATGGTGATTTGATCCTTGATAGTTGAATACTGCTATTAGTTGTTATCTTCCAATATTATGTTCATTTACGCTTGGTGTGTGTGTTTCAAGAATGTATTATAGTAACTAGTAAGGTATTCATTTTTTTCAAGCCTATGGTTTTGTTCATGATTTAAGAGGAAAAGTGTGGTATGGTTTTTAGTCACTTCCTGATGTTGCTGTCACCTTATTTTATAGAATGGTTTGTATACAACAACAACTACTACACCTCAGTCCCAAACAAGATGGCATACAGATGATTTGCATATATACTTCAAATAACATGCATGCAACCAAATTTGGCATTACATATACTCACATACACTTAGTAAGGGAAATTATACATTAACTAAGGCATACAAAAATGATTAAGCTTTCCTGTGGGATTCCATTCCCATAGTGGGAGTGTGGGACTCCCACCTGCTCACTCCCTCCCCTAGATAAACAAGAAAAGGAAAAATGGAAATTATCATTTAAGCTATCCCGTGGGATTCCAGGCCCATAGTTGCACTGCCATCTGCTCGCTCCCTCCCCGAGATAAACAAGAAAAGGAAAAATGGATATTATCATTTTTTTGGGCTAATAACCAACCCAAATTATTAGATGCTGAACTTTTGATGATAACCCTCTTCCATCCAGACCCCATCAATGGTATATAATTCAAATCATGAATATGAATTTGAGCAAAGGTTGTTTCACAGTAAATTCAGCATATGAAGATCTCAACACAGTTGGCATTGAGGAAGTAGAATGGCCTTGGAAGATGATATGGAAAACCAAGATACCTTATAAAGTAAACTGTTTTACTTGGTTGTTAGCTAAGGAGGCAGTTTTGACACATGAGAACCTGAACAAAAGAGGTTTTCACCTGTGTTCCAGGTGCTTTTTGTGTGAAGAGCAAGGAGAGACAGTCAACCATCTCTTCTTACACTGCAAGTGGACAACCCAGCTGTGGCAAATGCTCACCAATATGAGAGAGATTAAATGGGTGAAACCAGGAAGGATCAAAGAGGTTTTGAAGTGCTGCAATAGGGATGGAAATGCAGGAAGAAAGGAGGAGAGATGGAAGATTGTCCCATCATGTATATGGTGGACAGTATGGCTAGAGAGGAACCAGAGATGTCATGAAGGAAAGCAGAGCAACATACAAAGATTTAAGCTTAATTGTTTAGCTCGGTGTTATTTTTGGTGTAAACAAGTAGTCTTAGATAGCTCAGAAGTAATCAACACAACTATAGACTGGCTGTAACTTGGTAGGTATAAGATCCTATGTAATTACAACACTTTTGGAGGGGAGCTACACTTTTGAGGTAGTATACCTGTGGATAAATATAGACTAACTGTTACATTTCTCAATTTATTTTTTTTGATATCTTTGCTTCCTTTTCTTTGTCCAATTTTTTCTTTTAACAATTTTTGGGGCTGAAGATATTTTGTTCTGATCTAAGAAGTTTATTAGGTAAGTGATTTTGCGTGTCTACCTGACAGAATGTGTTGGCAGATTGTAGCATGCAACAACTTCCTGAGTTGATAATCTTTATGGGTTATTCATCCATAATGTTTCACATGTATCAGCAAACCAAGTGGGTTTTTCATGCGCACTAGACTCTGTTCCTTAAGAATCTCTTCTTTAATCTGTTTTGATAGTGGTTTTGTTAGTGCAGATAACTATAATATGATAATTAAATGTAAAACAGAAACTTAACAGGCTGAAAGGGAAAACAAAAGCTAGACTGTGTTTGATAGTTCTTTATGCCTGCAAGTAGAAGAGCGGAAACCAAAAAGAAAAATAAAAATAGAAGGACCATATTTCGTAGTATCATCCCTATATTCATTGCTATACCATCATTTGCTCTGTTATACTCAATGGACGAGGTAGTAGTAGATCCATCCATTACTATAAAAGCTATTGGACATTAATGGTATCCGAGTGCGCCTCTTCTGGTGTCTGGACCAGTTTGTGCGCCTCAACTATTTCCGCGGTATACTTGCCACCTCCCACAAGCAACAAGTACCGGGTAACTTTGCCCATCAAAGACTAGGACACAGATGGGAAGAAATCACCTAGTGTTTTTGTCTTTGCTTGGATTTGAACCTGAGATCTCATGGTTCACAACTCACTTTGATGGTCACTAAGCTACACCCTTGTGTGCAGAAGAGGAGATCACCTTGGGTGTGAACGGAGGGGAAGGTCTGAGGGGGTTTGGGGGGGGGGGGGAGGGACACTGGGATTTGTCTAGTTATTTTTTGTTTTATTTATGTTTTTGTATGTTTTAGTTACACTTTAACTACACGTGTTTGCACAACTTTCTTCATGTTTCTTGTGGCCTCTGCTTGATGGTTATCAATTTTTCTTGCAGATTTTTCCATGTCTGATAGTCAGAAAGAACATGTGTCATCCATTGTGCAGTTTGTGCCTGGACTTGAGTCCTTGAGGCAGAAGGTTTGCCATGAATTATCTGATCGGCAATTTTGGATGATCTATTTCGTTTTATTGCTTCCAAGGTTGAATGGGAATGACTTGGAGCTGTTGTCAACTCCTGAGGCAAGTTTCTCTCTGATAAGTTAATATATTGAATGATGTTTTGCCTGCAATTCTTTTATAATTGTGAGCAGACAGGTGACTGTTAAATTGAGAAAAATCTGCAATCCTGTAGATTAAAAACTATATGCTCCGTGGAGTGTTCTTGACCCGTACTTTACATACTTTGAGGATTACAAATTTGATTGGCTCATCACTCCATTTACATTTTTTAAGGATTACAGTTCGATTGAGTCATCATTCCAGCTGTAGCTCTAAAGTACTGCTACTACATCACATCTCATTTACTGAACTATTAAACTATCCAGTTCATTGATGCAAGTTGAATTAATTGTACTCTTAGTTTCTGTGTCTTCTGAACCAGACAGTTTCTGTAACGAGGATCGAAGTTTACATGGCCTCTAGGGAATATTTAATACCATCGATTGACCTAAGCTTGGTTAGTATTTTGTTGAGCTGACGTTGCGGAAGTGATGAGTTTTTTAGATTTATTATACTTCCTTTGTGTGTGTGTGTGGGGGGGGGGGGGGGGGGTTTGGGGGGGGGGGGGGTACGTGGAGGAGGTGGTGGAGTGGGGGAAGTTGGGGAGAGCTTATCTCCTTGTTGTACCATTCTGCTAGAACCTTAGAAATCACCTAATTTCATGGAATTGATTGCACTGAGAAATCTGAGTCTTATATTTCTCATTTCCCTACACAGTCGGCCAATGAATATACTTGTCTTTTTGTGACTGGCTACGAGTTGAATGAAGCTGAAATTTATCTGGGTGCAACTTAGAAAGTTCCAGGTTCAAATTTAGCCCGAAGTTTCAGATTCCGTAGGAGTTTTAGTTAAGTGAAAAATATTGAAAGCCACCAAAGAGGTGCTGCCCCTATACAGATGCCGATATAGAATTGAGAAAACATGGACACTATTCTTGATTTATCTGCATACTAGCTTCATTAGTACTCCAAAAACTACTCTTAAGTGCCAGAATAGATTAGGTTGCTGAAAAGTTAGTTTGGATCATTCTAGACTCATTCATGATCCTCCTACGTATTCCCAATCCTTGAAGCCAGAAGCACCAGCCGGGATGATGACTAACTCGAGCTAGTCCAAACCTGAAGTAATCTGAGGGAGTTCATAATCCAGCTCCATGTGAAAGCGCTGCAACTTACTTCACTGCTGCTATGTCCTTGATTATGTTACTTCAAACTAGTGATTTGATGTTTTATTGCTTTAGTTTTCATATTTACTATTATCCTTATCCTCTAATAAATTGTTCTACACTTGAAGGGATGATTTGTCTCTTTGTTTTCCTTCTACATGAAAGTAGTTATCCCTTACAAGTTTAATATAGTAATTATCTCTTAAAACTTTAAGCTGGTTCATTTTAGTTTAGCCTAATAGTGACACTAAGTTTTGTGGAGCAGACCAAAAATTGATTAAAGGGAATAAGGGAAAAAAGTTTCCTGTACAGAAACTGCCACAAAGTCCATCACAAATAAAAAAGCAAATACTCTTAATGAGAAAAATTTAAAATCTTCATTGACTCTCCAAATAATTAATATAAGTAGGAATGTTAAAGCAAGAAAAAAGGCTGCGAAGCAAAGCGCAAGGAAGCAGCCAGCTGACTGCCCCCTTCCACCCGGCCTTCCTTTGCTGTGTGAATAAGGTCTTAGTCTGTATGGGCATTCTGGGCAGACCGCAATAAGTCGCTAGTCAAAGGTTTAGACCAATTGCAATTCATCACCATCTTGCCCGCCTCCAATTTGATGACTGGCTATTATTTTAAGTGTTGACCTAAGCCCCTGGGCTCGGCTCTAACTGTACGTGAGCTGTCTCGTACGGCTCTTCCTAAGAACTTGAAGCCCCCTCTCTCTAAATAGAAAAAAAATGTATTTACAAGAAAAAAAAACTTCTTTCAAAAAAGCCATAAATACACGTTGATTTCTCTAAAAATAGTCCCAGTTAAATATCAATTATTTGTTTAACTATAAGAAGAGAGAGTACCAAAAGGAAAAAATGTTTTGAAGTTAATTAGAAGCAATGTTCAGCAAAAGCGAGAAGCTCACAAAGCGAGAAGTTCCATGGGGCATGAAGCGAAAAGTAAGAAGTGAAGCACATGCATCTTTCAATTGAATCACACAGTTTAAGTAAATAAAATTAAATCAAATTACAATTAACATTACAAATTCAAGTACCAAATATACCGTATTGCTGATATTAATTCAACTCCTTTATGTTGGGATTTAGTTAATCGTTCCTGTTGTGTGTCATTATTTAAAGTGCTCATTTCTCTAAAGAATGAAAGAAAACAAAAATACTTGGATGGGGATGAGGTGGTTACCAGCGGCAGTGAGGGAGATGGGGGTGGCGGTGGGGAGTGCCTGCTGTGGCTGGATGGTGGTGTGTTGACGGTTTAGGGTTTATGTGGGG
>NW_006239194.1:670843-676038 GCF_000226075.1 Solanum tuberosum | reverse complement strand
ATTTTGAGAGGAGAGGAAAAATGGTGGATGGAAAGTCGACCACTAGATCTGGATTTATTTTTAAAAACCGACCAACATGGTCAATATTCTTAGTCGGTTTAGATAATTTTTTTATGAATACTGACGGTTGGTTAAACTTAAAAAAAACATTTTGTGGTAAGTTTAACAACCGTTTCGGTCGGTGTTTTGGACTGACTGGGTCAGTTGGTTAGTAGTTTTATCTAACAGTAGTTTGTTGTCTACTATCATTGTTACACCCTGGACAATTTGGAGAAGACCTACATACCGATGCCATCATTCATGGAATTGAAAAGTTACAGCATTATGCAGAGTATCTGTATAGATCATGCCAAGGAAAATGTACGAAGTGTAGGCTACTAAAGAAAAAAGATCCAAGTCTTGACTTGGCATTTGAGATTGAGGGAAGAATGATGTATTGTACCACCTGTGAAAGATTGTTCTGTAAGTTATAGTGTAGGCTTCAACTGGCTTGAGTTCAGTAAATAATAGTGTAGGCTTCAACTGTCTTGCCTCGCGAAGATCCTAAACCTCAAAGTATGCTCTTCCCTGTATGGCTGTATCTATCGACTTTCTTAACCCAATAGCTCTTCCTCCCTGAAATGCCCAAGTTATTGACTTTTCAGGTGGTTACAACGGCTTACATCTGATCCAACATGTTGGGATAAGAGATGATTTAATCACTTATTTTTTCAGGGGGTTTGTTTGGGAGATGTTGGGGGGTGGGGTTGAGGTGTGTTATTCTATGGAGATGTAGAGTTCTCTTGGTCATGTTTGTTTTTCCCTTTTCTCATATTTGCAAGTGGCAATCTTTTGTCGACTGTTTTTGAATGAAAATTTACGATGACATGTGTCATCATTTTCAAGAAAAACAGCCTCTCTACCTAAGGTTTGCATACATCCTACCATCCTCGCACCCTACTTGTAGGATTACATATGTTGTTTTTGTTATTGTTGATCATCTTTTTCAAGTTAATTTGACTTATGCTGTAGATTGTTGAAGTAAGGGAGACACTTCTGCAGCAGTTACAAAGTAAGAAAGATCCACAGCCAGAAGAATCTAAGGACTCTGAGATTGTTGATGCATCTGAGATGGATGTCAAGGTCAGTGGACAGCAAGGGTCTGATAGTAAATTGGAGGAGAAAAATATTTCAGTAGAGACTGCAAATGCCTCTCAAGATGAAGATAGTTTGCATGACGAGAAACGTCAAGAGCAGTTAGAAGATGAAAAGACCAAGAATACAACCTCATATGCTGACAAGAACGAGGATGACGTTTCTTTCAGTGATCTTGAGGATGATGATACCGATCTATCGGATAGTAGACTACAAGGAAGCAAGCCCACACACAGAAAGAAAGTTTCCTCATCTAGTGAATCTCATGAATGGATTCAACTAAATGAGAACTCTAAAGCTCAAGGTAGTCAGCAGAAGGCTGGCCAATCTATTCACCGGGATAAAGATTCCGAAGGTGAGGACTCCAGTGACTGGCTCACTGTTGATGACGTTGATTCAGACAGTTTGGCCACCAATTGATTTCTCTAAATTCTGTAAATGTTTCTTTTATTACTCTCATAAATTTATCACCTTGTAGATTTATGTTGATGTCTTTGAAAATAAGTCAAAACAACCCTCTCACACCCCCCATCCCCAACCTACCTCAACCCCCAAAGCAAAAAAGGAAGAAAGAAAAAGAAATAGAGAGATCAGTCGACATGAGTTCACATGTCATAGCTGACCTCCTTGGTGCCAGAATTGGTATTGCTGGTTGTTGGTTTGATTTTCACTTTCTTCATATTGTACATGATTTTCTACTGTTTTTTCAGAATGCTGTTATTTTTTTTAGATTAGTGAATTTACCCAATTACTTGTGGGGCTTTTCATTAAAAAAATCAAATGTATTAATGTCTTGCAAAAACATAACCAACTTTTTTGGGCATTCTTGCTCTTATCGCCTGGAAGTTGGAACTATACCTTAACCAATGTGTCAACAAGCATATCTGTGCCTTCTGACACCGTAAAAGGATAAGATATGAGGTGCTCAAAAATAGTTGAAGTAGGTGAATAGGAGGATTACTATAACAATTATCCTTCATCCAAAACAAAGGACATCTAGTCTTGGTTCTTTTTTCAACTTTTCATTTGACCCTACTGATCTATTGTTTCATAAATTTCTTCATCAATTTTTAAAAAAAAAGGAGTTAAGAATAACACTGAAATAGTAAAGGGTCATTTACTCCTTATCCCAGTGTTGCTAGTGCATGTACTCTTCTTATTTTTTCACTTAGTAAGATATCATAAAAGGCACCAAGAAGGTGCATAGAGATTACAAAATATACAAAACTAAAGAGCTAACGAAGTTTTAGAATGTCCAGCCTTCATGTTGTAGCACATGTTTTCAAATTAAAATAGAGTGAAAGAGCCTAAAATTTCAGGTAGGAAAAGCAAAAAACTGATAGTTAAGGCGTGCAATAATATTTTGTGATAGTCAGGTAGGAAACTGAAAACCAATCACACCTGATAGTTTTAAAAGTAAGGAGAGAGTTGATTTATAGAGCCAAAAGTATCATTCCATTCATTAGAGATTAGGAATCTGAATTTCTGGAAGCTTGAGCAGATTCTTCTCCACTAAACCAGGTGTAGCAAGCTCCTTGTTATAGGAGATCAATCAATTCCATGCCCTAAATAAAGTTAGAGAAAAGCTCCTCATAGCTCTTGACCTTCGTACAACAACATACACGGTATAATCCCATAGGTGGAGTCTACAGAGGGTAGAGTGTATGCAAACCTTATCCTTACCTTGTGCAGGAGGAGAGGTTGTTTCTAAAATACCTTTTCCTCAAGTGACTGATGTTAAACCAGTTTGAAAAAAAAAAAAAAGTAAACCGGACACAGCAAATAATACGGAAAGCATTACATGGTATTGAGAAAACAAGAAACAACAACAATAGTCAATTAATGCGATAACCAAAGCTCAAGAAACAACGGGGAGTAACAGAAATCATAGGACAAGACTACTGATATAAACAGAGAAATAGATATGGTGCTCGACCTTGGAATGCAATTGAATCTTTCAGGTTCATAACTGCATACATTGAAATACCCTGTACCACCCATTAATCATTCCATAAAGCCTTGACTGCAGATACCTCCTCCCAAAATTCTAATCTTTCCCGATTAGAGTATGGCTTATAAACTCCAGTGAAGGATGTCAAGCTTCCACTTTTGTACCAGACTTTCATCAATCATAACTCAATTCTCATCTTTTCACCATGATTTGATCCTTACAAAGCGATCATACGTGTTGAAGTTTTGATTTCCATTCCCCTTCAACAAGGAAAGGAGAATAGTTGAAAAAGTATGCTATGCGCAGACTGACTTGCTACTTGCTTTCTTTGAGGGATTATTGAGTAAAGGGCGACGAAAGACGATTGAGACTCTTTTTACTACTTAATACATACCAGACATTCATCAATCATAACTCTTCTCGTCTTCTCACCATGATTCGATCCTTACAAAGTGATCATACTTGAGCTTTTGATATACTTTGTAGACATACTCATGGATTTTCCTTCCCCATCTTCTGCATATGTTACCTTGCGATCTGAAGCTGATTTGAGAGCTCACATATCCATCGGAGATTCTCATCATTGATTTTTAACCTGCTTGTGAATCGATGGCCATACTCGATTAAGAAAAAAAAAATTATGGCTTTCATCAATGAACTATTAATTCAAAGGACTTCTCACCAACAAGAAAGAAAGTTTTTGCACAATCAAAATGCAGGCAAGAGAGTCCTGTGTTTTTTGTTTCAAAGAAATCTTTTTTCTCAAGTGGTTTCTCTTTCTTTTATGCTGAACTAATTAGGTACATGCGGGCATGTATCTATATATAGTCACATATCCTTGATTTCCATGTACTGTTGCATATTCTATAACGTATAATATAATGCAAAAATTCTTGCATAAGTATGCATTTATCATTTTATATTATCTCGAAAACCAAATGTTCTATTTGTAATGCAACACTTTCTTACCAAAACAAAACATTGCATTGATATTGCACAGTTTTTTATGTTAGATTTTTCTTTTCAATAAAGGAAACAAAATAAATCTTAAGGGATGGAAACTTAGTGCATTAACCAAGTTCAAATAATCATACGACCAATAGCTGCATAAACACATATTACATTTTGATCTTGTTGATTGAGAATCGTACCTGTGTTTTGCCGGTTTTTCTGTCCCTAATAAGTAAATCTGACCACGTCCTATAGAGATCATCAAATCAATAGCTGAATTTCTGAAAGAGTTTTCATAATGCTATTACTTCAATTAAAGATCGAGTCAAAGGAGCACTCAAGCTAAAGCAAATGCACCTACAGAATGACGGTTCCAGAGGCGCTGCCACATGTGCCAGCACTGACAAGCGTTTCCAGACAAAGAGGGGAGGAAATGCTTGCTGCCAACTTGCCAGTCCTTGATCAATTAGTGGAGCATTCTAAACCTACATCAACAATCAATGAGGCACACATATTTCAACAGCTAATTGAATAGCCATTCTCATAATACATAGTTGTAGTTTTTAGTTTGGGGTGCCAACAGTAGCATAGTTGCTTAGTCGTCCTTCCTCATACAGAAAATAATATAGGTGCTTTTCATGCTGCCTTTATTGGAAATGTACTAGACACACCTAGATGCACAAGGAAATGCACATATGATCACTTGGCTTTAGAAACAGGACACATAATTTTGTTTAATTATCTTGTGCATTGAATAAAATCCTCACCTAAGTTGCTCAAACTCTCCAAAATTGTTGCCGCACTCGTGTCGGATCCTCCAAAAAAGAGCACTACTTTTGGTGGATCCAACACACTCTTCAACATTTTTGAAGAGTCTGAGCAACAGAGATTCTCACAAGTCATGGAAAACCAGTCAATAGGAGTTACAGGTGAACAAGACAACAACTACTTGTTTCAAGGTTCTTACATACCAAATACTAATAAGCTATGTTGCTTGGACTCTTCAAAGATGTCGATGGGTGCGTGTCGGATCCTCCAAAAATAGTGTATTTTTGAAGGATCTGACACGGGTGCGGCAATATTCATGGAGTCCGAGCAACTTAGCTAATAAGCCATTAACCATCTACAACACCAATAAGATATGAATAATATACCAAGG
>NW_006239194.1:652460-669800 GCF_000226075.1 Solanum tuberosum | reverse complement strand
GGGGGGGTGGGGGGGTGGGAAAAGGAAATTAAGAAAATCAATAACACAGCTAATTAAGTCACTAAACAAAGCAAGTATAAGATGCAGAAAATCCCGTTCACAACAAACAATTGTAGACTTCACATGAAGGAATAAGAAGAAAGAAAACCAACTATAGACTGTCTCAATTTACTCCGCTATCCATGAACCTGACCAGCTGTCCATGCATAGTTACAGCTTCAGAATGTCACTGAACAATTATCGAAGAATCATTTTACTGTTGATTGAGTTTACAAGCTAGTATCAAGACCTCCTTACTCTTTTATCCGCAGGCTTCAACGAACTTGCAGCAGCACGGGAACTAGACTGTGGCCTTGGAACTGGGTTAAAGGTGAATCCTATCAAATTACTAGGACCTTTTTGAGAGGGCATGGGGGGTGGCACTCTGGAATTGGCAGGCAGATGATATAGAGGAGATGGTTGTGAAGAAAAACTGTTATGGGTAGGGGCAGAAGATGGATAAGGAAACACTGATCCTGTAGGAAGAGGCAACAACATTCTCGAGGTAGGGTATGCAGGTGGAAAGGTCTTTGGTGGTTCATTTGTTCTTTCATTCTGAGCATCTGGCGGCAACCATTCAGGAATATCATCATCACAAAGTAAGTTCTTCTTACCCGAGCTATGAAACGGAACCATCGGTGAACCATATGCACGAACAGGAACTGTCACTGGAATAGCATGACTTTGGCTGTAATGCTTTCCTTCCATTTGCCTAGAAGCAGTGACCAGTTGACTATAGTCATTAACATTTCTAGCTAGGGGCATCTCTTTACTGATCGATATTACTGACCTAGGAATAGTCATGCAAGCTGAAGGTGCCACAGGTCTGGTGGGCTGTTTAGACATATCTAAAATTCTACTTCCAGAAAGTTGAAGCCTATTGCCGATAATGGATCCATAGGAACGATGGGAAGTTGAAGATATTCCGCTAGCAGTTCCAAAGTCATACTCAGGGAGATCATCATCATCATCTGGAAATGCCATTTTTCGTTTTGATGCATTGGACAGCAATGATGTTACAGGTTTTGGGAGGTTCCTGCTTTCCTTGGGTGGTTCATCATTTGACTGGTGCACACAAGAAGCTTCACTGCTCGACAAGTGCCCTTTAGATCCCCAAAGATGCGAGCCGGAAAGTTCAGATTTTTTTTGCTGAAAAGGTGGTGACTTCACACCTGAAGCTGTTAAGGTTGTCCTGCTTGCAGAATCAATACCAATACTCTTGTTATCAGTGACATTTGCTTGTTCAAGATTTGAGAAAGAGCTCAGTGGGGCAGATGGGTTTGAGTTCATAACTGATGGCATAGATAAAGAACCTTGTCCCCCACCTTGCAACATAGAAGAATCAGATGGAGACTTTTGAAGCTGCTCCTGCAAAGAATTAGCTTTTTCCTCAGACTTTTTAAGAACAGAAGTCAAAGCTGTTCGATTTTTCTGCCATACAACACAACCAATCATCAACTGAGAGTTCCCTTCCACAGCTGCCGTTCCCTTCAAGAAACCGTATTTTTCAAGAATAATGAAAATTGCATTGGTCGGGGGACAAAGGTAGATAGTAACACCTGGAGAGAGCTTTGCTATCCCGACTCTGCCACATTTCATATAATCTTTTGCAACCTAAAGAAGACAGCACTACCTTAAGCAGGGGAACATTTACAGAAACAATATTTTCATTTATTGGTAGGAATAGCTTTTACCGCTTTCATGCCCTTGAGTCCTATTGCAGAAGCCCCCTTCTTGAGGCAAATAGAAACTACCTGAACACAAAACAATTCACTTAATAATAAATCACACTAATACAGCCGATGTATCTGAATCATCTGATCACTAGAGCATATAATCTATAATAGCCTTATTGTGCCTTCATACACCAAATATTAGCTTTTTTTGCACTAAGGACTTGTAAAGCCTTTTAACAAGGTGGGGAACCTCCAACTGGACATCGAAAGCATGTAGAATTTTTATTTTTATTTTTTTCTAGGAAGCAAGGAATAAAAGCGGATGGTTCAACTTGGTAGATGATGGGCTTGCCTCACTACCCTTCTCCACTTAAATATCTAGCTTTTTATCTATGGAAGGTTTGAACAAAAGCATAGAGAATTATTGCAACAACATACCTAGTGTAGTTCCACAAAGTAGGGTATAAAGAGGATAGAGTATATGCAGACCTTACCGCTAACTCAGAGGTAGAGAGGCAAGCATGGAGAACAATTATGAGACGTAAAATATTCAAGTCTAACTGTTGAAGATTCAACATTATAGTACCTGATGATGCAATTACATTTCAATTCCAAGGAAGTTAGGGTAGAAAAAACTGACTCGGAGACTTGGGACCTTGGCTTAGTAATGAATAAAGGGAAGCTCGTCGAGCTTTTTCTGCCGGCGGAAGAATTCCTCATATGTGAGCTTTTTTCATCAGCGGAAGAATTCATCGTTTGTGAGCTATTGGGGATCTATTAGGATTCCTCATATGAAAGGATTGACTTTACTTGCCTCATACTCGCTCAATATGTCCACTTAGCATTTTCATTTTGGTTCAAAGTGTTCACTTATATAATAAAAAAGGAATAAATTATTTCCTTCAGAATTTACCCCTATTTAGATAAGTGAGTGTTTATGTAATCAAGAAAATTAATTAGATAATAGTTAATTAAGGGTAGTTTAGTCAAAAAGTATATTTCATAGTGAAAAGTCAAAAACACACTTAAAGTATCCTAATTTTTTCGAGTTTCATACTTCAATTATTAGGTGAGCAAGTTTCCTACCTGAACTATCACCAAATGTTTATCGAAACACACCTCGTTACTGACTAGACCAAGTGTTCGCATACAATGGCTTCTAGGCACGTAACAACTTCATTTTCTCATAAAATTTCATCCACATGATATATGTAACGACTATATGAGCTGACCCATTAATTTTGTATTGTTTTTTTTTAAAAAAAAAATCAATTATTAACCCTAAGCTCTTCCCTTCATCATTTCTCAAACATTTTTCTTCCTTTCTTCTTCTCTACTGCAGATTTTCTCAACCTACTACTTCATCAATTATCAGCAATTTTCTTCATTTTCTTCTTCTATCAGGGCAAATCATATTTTCTTCTACTTTTTCATTAGTTATATTTTCTTCTCTTCTTCTATCCATATGATATCAAGACCTCTATGATTTGAGCATAAATTTAAGTAGCCTGAGCCCACTAGAGTAGCCTAATAATATTGTTTTTGAGAAAATGTTGTATTCCTCAGCATTAAGGATATGTTGGAGACCTCCGAAAAATGGGTCCCAACAAGAGAAAAAAACAAAAAACAATAAGGCTAATAGATTACAAAGTACCTATAAAATCCAAAATTTGGGCAGCTTTTTCTATCCCTTCTTCTTTACACCAAATATAAAAAGTAGTCAAGCAATTCCATTTGACTTTCTCTATTAAATTAGCCTTGTTTTCAAAGCATCTGCTATTTCTTTCTTTCCAAATAGACCACCAAATGCATGATGGTATTATACTCCACTTTTTCTTAGAATTTTCCCCCCCTCTGCTGATCCAACATTTAAGTAGATCTGTTGTATGCTCCAGCATAATCCATTCGGTAAGTGTTAGTCCTAGAAAAAGGTTCCACAATTATGTTGTCACTCTATAGTGAAGGAACAAGTGGTGGTTGGTTTCCTCGGTCTCATTATAGAGAGAGCACCAAGAGGCAATATAGAAACCTCTCCTTTTCAATTTCTCATGTGAGGAGCATGCTCTTCTGGCAACCAACTAAGAGAAACACTTTATCTTGGTTGGAACCTTGTTCCTCCAAGTCTGCTTCCAAGGTCCAAGCTTACAAACTGCATGCTCTTTCACCTCCTTAATATTAGCTTGTTAACATAAAGGCTTTAATATCTAGAGTGTTTCCACCCAATAGAATCTTTTTCTGCCAATAACCCATTCAGAACATGTAATAGCTCAGCCACTCTCCCAATCTCCCAGTCATTTAAATGCCTTCTAAACCCAATATTCCATCCATGAATAGACCATACCTTAGCCACTGTTTCTTCCAGATTGGTGCACAAGGAAAATAAGTTTGGAAATAAGACCATCAATGTCTCTCTCCTATCCATTCCAATTCTCCTTCCAGGATAGGATTTTAGTCTCATTTCCCACCTTATAGGCTATGTTTCTACTTAGTTCAGGCCACAAGTTTCTTATTGTTCTCCAAGCTGACACCTCATAAGTGTTATTCACAAAGCCAGAGACCCAATTTCCATTCAACCCACACTTGTTGACTATCACCTCCCTCCACAGAGCTTGTTCCTCAGTGTTGAACCTCCATAGCCATTTTGACAAGAGGCATCTATTCTGCAACCCTAAGTTTCTGATTCCAAGTCCACCGGATTGTTTATGTAAATGTGCATTCTGCCATTTGACTTAAATTCAAACCTTTCCCTTCTTTATTCCCTAACCACAAGAAATCTCTTCTTAGTTTGTCCAGTCTTTCTTCCACTTTGGTAGGCATAGGGAATAAAGAAATAACAAAAGTTGGAAGAGAGTCCAACACTGAGTTTATTAAAGTGACTCTCCCTCCTAAAGAGATATACTGAGCTTTCCAATTGGCCAATTTTTTCTGTCTTTTCAATTATGTCATCTCACATTTCTAGCTCCTTATGTTTGTTTCCCAATGGCATGCCCAAGTAAGTTGTGGGAGGCTGTTCTATTTTACACCCCAATATCCTTGCCAGGCTCTGAAGTTGAGGGACTTCTTTAATTGGAAAGATGCTGGTTTTCCTCCAATTTACTGATAAACAATAAAAAGAGACTGCTTCAAAAACCACCAAAGTCATTCTTATAAAGGCAACCTGGTCAGCCTTGGCTACACCGAAAATAATTGTGTCACTTGCATAAAGCAGATGACAAAGCTGCATTTCCCCTCCTAAAGAGTTACTAACCTTGAAACCTTTTAGCCAACTGAATTTAGATAGCTACTCTCATCATACTATTATAGCCCTCCATGGCTAGGATGAAAAGGAAAGGAGAGGGTGGGTCTCCCTACCTTGGACCCCTTTCTGATGGGAAAAACCAACATGTTCTCCATTCACTAAAATGGCGAACCTGATAGTTTTTATGCAATAGTCAATCCACTTCAGCCATTTCTCCCCAAAACCCATCTGCTCTAGAATCCTGATTAGGAAGCCCCAATTGACATGATCATAACCCTTCGCTATGTCCAGCTTGCACATAATTCCTAGATCATCTCCTTTTGAGTCTAGTGTCCACACACTCACTTGCTATCAGTGTTGCGTCAATGATCCGCCTACCTTTTATGAAGGCTATCTGGTGTTTATTCACAAGCTTCCTGATCACTCTCTTTAACCTTTGGCAATCATCTTGTATAATCCACCTATTAAGCTTATAGGTTTGAAATCTCTCAGTTCCACAACTCCCACCTTCTTGGGGATCACTGCCACATAGGTTGCATTTAGGCTTTTCTCAAACACTTGGTGGTCATGGAATTGCCTCAAGTGCTCAAGATGTCTTCCTTAAGCATTTCCCAAAAGTTTTGATAAAAACTCATTGGGAAGCCATCTGGGCCTGGGGCCTTGTCCCAGGCACACAACTTGAGTGTCTCAAGGACTTCATCTTCCTCAAACACAACTTGGTCTGTTCTGCCATGTTTCTGTTTGGGAACTCAAACAGAAACTTCTCGTCATTCAGTTCACAAATGTTGATTCCAAAGGCTTTCTTCCAATTAGTTGATGACCATCTTCTTATGTCTGCTAAAGTTGTCCTCTCCTTGGGCTTCTCACTGCAAAACCCAACTAAGCATCTAGATAACAGATCACCCTCCTGGGTACTTATTTTATCTAGAACTTCCACCTTACCAATAATGCTTTTGACCTCTGCACTGCATAGGTTCCTGGATTGCCATTTACTATCTCATATAGCATTAGCATATGGGTAATCAAGAACCACCCTTGTACTGGGTATTTCTCCTTTCCTTTCTTGCATTTAATGAACCTGTCAATCTTCAATGCAACATCCACCCACCCCGCATTCAATGCCAACTCAGGAATAATTAGGCCTGACCTTCCCCCTCTATATACAGTTATGATGCTTATGAACCTCCCATGTTTATTATGTTTTCTCGTGCAAAAATGCACTGCCTCTTGCTCAGCTAGTTTCCACCTCCTTGTCTCCTTTTTTTCTTTGGATGCTTCTCTTAGACAGAGACAGATCCATTCCAACACATTTCTACTCATGGACAATCTGCGCATCATCTTTCTGCTTCTCTCTACCCACTTGTACCATTCAGCTTTCTCAGTTTCCCATCTGGTGATATCGAAAGACTTGAAACCAGCATTGAAATAGATTTGATTCTCCTCCATCCTACTAGTGGGAATAATCACAGTGGGTGATTATTGTTGGCTATTTAAAAAAAGGGTTGATTCCGGTAGAGGATGCCAGAAAAGATGGGTTCCTCTCTCCCAGGAAGTAGGAGAGAGAAAGAACATTGGGAACTGTGTCTGGGAGTAAAAATCAATTGACTTCTTTGACCTTGTTTCTCAACACCCTCATGCTCGAAAATTATTCAAACTTATATTCTTAGAGAAATAGAATAATTATAGCTAAACTTAGTTCTCCGGGGTATTCGACTCCGGATTTAAAAGCCGGATTATATTCGCAGCAATCGCTTATCCTTTTCGAACGAGATCAGTCCCCAATTGATTGTTTTCATAAACAAAATCAGAAAAAACTACAATCTGCTCCAACAAAAACTCCATTAACACTGAAATAACAGTCCTCATATACGTCATCCCACTCCCCGTAGTACTGCATAAGAAACATAACATGCTCCACATGTGCAAATTCATTCACAGCTGCGCCTTGCCAAAAATCTTCTCAATTGTTGGATTGATTTTGTGTAGAAAATGCATTCATGTACATGTCTCTATTGTTTTTGCATTTAATTCTATTGATAATGTCCACAAATTACATTAAGTATCCATGTAGTGATGGTAACTACCATATAGTACGTCATATTATCTATTAAGAAAGCTTTAACAGACAATCTCAAAACTGATATAGTTACACTATTTAACGTGTTTTAGGGTTATCTTGCTATTAGAAACACTAATGTTCTAGCTACATGCATTTTTGTCCCTGTAATAAATTCAATTTTCTGGTTATCAAGAAAATATCACCTAATAAAGAATGAGGAGTATTGTTTTGTGACTTGAACAATTATAAGTAAACTCTCATTTAGTAACTTTGATTGCCCAAGCAGTCAAGCATATTTAAAATGAAGTATCCACTTTAAAATCCCAATAAGGTCACATTTGATAGAATAAGAAATTACTACTTCTCTTCTTTTTGAATACGAAAATATATTTCATTTGGTTTAAGTCCAATTCGAATGCATGGATAGGAGCCCACTTCATGAACCCCGTTCATCACTATTCTCCATCTTCTACATTTCTATTTTAGAAGGTTACTACTTGAAACTTCAAGAATAGTTTTTTTTTTTTAAAAATTGGCAATATGTTGAAACCTCAAGAACAGTGTTAAATAGTGGAACTCTTTCTGGATAGTTGACAAAAGTTTAGATAGGGATATTACATCCTTCTGGATTTATCAGCGGTTTTATTTTCTCAAATTATCTAGGTTTAATTTTTATCAAGACTTTTTGGCGAAAAACCTAGCCTGGATACTAGTTTAATATTAATGCAAGCAAATTAGAAATACCAGCTTTTTAGCAATAAGCATTCACCACTTGTTTACAAGCAGATAATACCAGCTTGGTGTTGCCTTGCTCACTAACATTGACAGGCTTCAACAGATTTCTTAAATCAGTAGAATCACCGGTAAACCAATAAGCATGCTTTCCAAATTTAACATATGAAAAATTGTTAATCAAGTCAAAGCAGTGTTCAGGAAAGCGAGCGCTTCATCGCTTAAAGCGATGAAGCGAAGCGATGCGAGCCGTCTACGCTTCACAGACTAGAATGAGTATGTGAGCGCTTCATTGCTTAAAGCGTGAAGCGGGGCCTTATCGCTTTTTTCCGCTTCACGCTTCCCTGAACACTGAGTCAAAGAACTCTGAATGATTAACATTCTCATCCCTCTTTTCTAATTCCAGAATATACACCTAATTTCATAGTAGATACTTAAATATTTGTCTAGGAAACCCACATGGATATATAGAACTGGATCAATGCCCTATTAGGTATGCTATAAAAAGCTTCTTGGGTGATATCAACAAAAATCATTTTCTAATGTTGGTTGCGTAAAAAATTGAAAAAGATTTTCAGAAAAAGATTTTACAGAAAATTAACCTTTTTTACAACAAACCTCAGTACCAAGTGGGATCGACAAATGAATCATCTATATCCTTTGTGCTCTGTTTGGTCTCATTTGATTACAACACTTTATAGTTTTATCTTTCAAGACAGATTAAGAGCTCTCTAAACTATAGGTTCTCCAACAGTCACATTTATCCCTACAACTACAATGCCATATAGATCTCAAAACAAACTAAAAAGACTTCAAGCAAATATTGAACCTAATGTGTGTGTTACCTTACTTAAGACTAAACGAGTTGGTCTAGCCTATATGGATCTTATACTTCTTTTGTTTCGCGAAATGCGCAGAATTCTGGTAGACTAAGTCTAAAATTATTTACACCACAGCTCTCTGTAATAGTACTCTTATCAGTTGCCTCTACAAGATTAAAGAGGCATCTAGAAAATGTTTTTTTTTTTAAAACATGTAACATAAGAAATAGTTTTGCCATCCATACCCAAAAAAGCCTAAATATAAAGGATACTCATGTATAATATATATCCTTAGTGTAATCAAAAGTTGGATAACATTCAAATGAAGTGTTGTTCTTCTAATGGTGGTTGTTCCTCCAAAGGCCTAGTCCAATATTAAGAAACTACACCCCGAAAAACAGGATATGGATTTTGAGTTCCATAGATGTATGTAGAGGTTGTTTAGCATCTACAGTTGAAGTTTTCATAGAGGCAACAAGATAAACCTTGTTGAGATGAGTGTTGGTTTTCAGTACAACGTTACCTGATCATTTATATCGTTATCAGGAAACAAAAGATAACCAGAGATTTTCGTATCAAGATTGTATGTCTCAGTTCAGTTCTATTGTTTTTTGGGAGTTCTTAAACGATGATTCTGTTGTATCATTCTAAATCCATAATTTCTACCAAGATCCTTATTTGAGTATCATGTTAGACAACTAACGGACAGTAGCTACCATCTTTGCCAAGAAGACAGAAAACTTCTAGAGTATCCAAGTATGTTCATCTTCTCCAGATAAGCATGCCAACTAAACAAGGACTGTTAGATTGGATAGGAGGGAGTATTTAATCAGTCTCAAGAACTTAAAACATTTGCAGAGGAAAGTGACAGTAAACAAGTAAGATACAATTCTTGGATCACCAAGTTTAGGCAGCCAATAAACACGTGACTTCTTCTTCTCTTTTTTTCTTTTTAAGGACCGAGGAGGAAGTGAGTAATCAGAGACTAGCGAAATGCATCTCATATTAAAAGTAATGTTTCATGTCTTCTTCTAATTTTCTATTAACCATTTCATTTTTCTACTTTTCAGCTGAAATCTCAAAGGAAAAAAGGCATATTTTCTTCTTCCATCTTTTTCTGAAATTTTTTTAGGCATCTATCACAAATGAATCATGTTAACTCTCCGTATTAAAAAGCCCAGTTTAAGTAACAGAACAAAGATAACAAGTCTTACCGTTAGTGCCCGACTGCTTGAACTAGGAAGATTTTTGATGTATTTTTCGAAGTCATCTAATCTTACTCTGCCTTTAGCTACTACAAATTCAGACCACTTGACATCAAGCAACTTCTCACCGCTACATAAAATTCATCATTCATAGGGTCAACAAAATATAGAGGACACCAATAATCATCAAAGAAGAGACAGAAAGCAGCTTGCCATGCATGCAGGTCTATAATGCTACAAATCAAGTGAACAGAAATAGATCCATCGGCATCACATGTTAAGAGGATCAGCACAAGAGCACGTCAAATTATGAACAAAAACATGGAAAATGGAAAGCCCTATAGAAAATGCTCAATAGTAGAAACAGCTAAAATGAAGTTATTAAATAGGTAACCATGAAAGATGAAAATCTTTCCTGAATACAGATAAAATGCCTGCCAAACTTCATACTGAAAGAGCCATCATACTGAACAGTCAGTAAAGACTAAACATGTCCAAGAAAATCTATTAGAACTTAGAACTAAGCTAACTACATTGAATCAAATAGACAATTCAAGAACATAACTAATTAAATTGAACGCACATGAAACTACCTACAGTAGAAGAGATGTAAAAATTCCCAAATCTGTTCTGGTGGACAATTTAGAAGTAAGCTCAGTGTGCTTGTCATATCAAAAAAGGCGTCATGCAGGAATTCTAGGCATCTCTCCAATATAAAAGACCACACAAGCTCTTACTACACATCCCACTGACACAATTTCTTTTTTCCCTTTTCTCTTAACTGCACTCAACATGAACTGGAATATGTGATATACCTTAAAATAGTTCCACATTTAAGCATTGAGATTTGTATGATTTATGAATTATGCCTGAATAGACAACTATCAAACACAAAAGGGCCAGATATCTTTCAATTGTAAGAGCCATGGAAAATAATTTCCCAGGGAACCCAACAAAAATAAAAATAAAGCTGTGTTTTGAATATATAATGAAATATGGTATTCTTTATATTCACATATATCAGATCAAAATAAGCAAATAAGGATATGGTGATGCTACTCTCGGAAAGTTGATACTAGATAGATATCGTGCGGTTATAGATTGATTGAAGGATGTGTTTTGATTGCTCGTGGACCAAGTGCTCAAGCTACACCTGTATGGTGAGTGATAACCTTACTACTGATTGTGTTTCTACAACTTAATGAAAGACCTAATTCAATCTCTCCACTAGTTGCGGCGCTGATACATGTTCTTAAATGTCTTTTTTTTAAAAACTGGTAATGGTGAGTTCTTAATGTCTTAACTAGGTCATCAAAAGCTTAGTTATCTTCTATCCGTGTACATCATAACAGAAGGAGGACTCTTCAGCTAACACTTATCACAAAAATGATCAAAGAGAAGATTGCCTGGATATTGGCCAGTGCATACACCACATACACGTAACAGGCAACCATTTTTTAGAATTATAGGAATGTTCTACAAAATAATTTTTAAAAAAATATAGCAACAAGTTCTAAGGTTCTAGAGCATTCCACCAAATTGTAAAGATATGGTATCTAGACCTAACTCAACCCCAAAATTAACTCATGAGGGGAGGATTGCCCAATCCATATATAAGCCACGAACCGTAGGTGGGGTCCGTGGTTGGTCACCACAACTCCACCCAGAAAGTTCAGTAAAGACACGACCCACGGCCGGACCTACGGACCGTAGGTCAGACCACGGTCCATGGTCCAGGTCCGTGGATCGTGACCCTCAGCACCAGCTCTCTGAAGACAAATGACGCCCTGCCAAGACGGACCGTCGGTCAGTCCACGGTCCGTCAGTCAGGTCCGTCGATGGCCCCGTCAGCTTTTAAGTTAGGGTCGTTTTGGTCTTTTCCCCTATGCATTGGACACCTAAACTACGTCGTTTAACCCCTAAACTACGTCGTTTTGGTCAGTTTAAGCCTAGTAACATAGTCAGAACTTACCCTACGCAATTCATTCACCAAAAATTCATCGAACTTAGAGCAAAAGAGGAGAAAGAGTCGACCAAACCCCTCAAGAACACGCAGCAGGTTTTCTTCAGTTCCAGCCCCAAAATCGAAGGAATTCTCCGTAGATTTCGTCACCAGGTATGTGGGATTTTACTAATGGGTGTTCCTTTCATCTACTAGGTCCCTAGAATTCAGTCAGATTCTTGCTTCGCTATATCTTGCTTAGACCTAAGGTTTCTAAAACCTTAGATATTGGTTGTGATTTAGTTGTTATAGTATTCGTAATCAGATTGTCATGTTTTGTGGAATCATTTTTTAGTTCCTTGCATGAAACTCAGAACCCTAGTTGTGTAGATTCTCTTAGTTAATGAATTACACTTGCCATGTCAGTTAAATAGATATACATGCTCCAGTTTCGAATGTTTCATTGTCAGTACATAAATGTTGCATTCTCAGATTTGCATGTCAGAATATTGAGCTATCCAGTATTTCAATTATGTTGTGTCATACACATTTCCAGTTGGGAATAGGCTTAGCACCGAGTTGGACTAGGGTTCAACATACCCTCATAGTCCCAAAACTACGTGCCCCCGTAGGTTTATAAGTCCTCTCTGTGGGCACCAGATTTAGAAATCACATCAGTCATGCCTTTATACCCCTGGCAAGGTATATTGGGTCCTCTCGATGGGGCGTATACATCGGACTCCACATTTAGCTCATGTGGTTTTATCGTGGTTTTATTTCGGTTAATAGTAGCTCCCACAGTCAGACACTAATGCATTTGACCAGGTTTTCAATTATATTTCAGTATTTAGTCTCAGCATGTCATGTTAATAATCAGTACTTGGTCATTGCATTCAGTTCATTTCAGTATTTACATTATGTTCAGATTATGTCATTGCTCAGTCATGCTTTGTTCAGCTTACATATTTGTTCAGTTATATTCTATGTCATGCATGCTCAGTACATTCCAAGTACTGACGCATACTCTGCGCTACATCCTTTCATGATATAGGTTCAGGTCCTCAGCATTCAGGTATTCAGCAGCTTCAGTAGTGAGTCCTCATACTTCGAGGACAATAGACATGTTTTCCATTTCGGTCTTTTATTTCAGTTTTTGCTAGGGTTAGCTTGGGACATGTCCCAGCAACTCTAGTCAATTAGAGGCTTTTTCAGACAGTGTTAGACTCAGCTTTAGTTTTAAGTGATTGTTCAGTATCACTAAACTCTTAAAATATTATTTATATATATTCAGATCAGTATTGGGTATTCCCCACATTCAGTTAACTATTGTTTTAGCTTCCGCATTAGTTCTTGTTTTCTTAGATAATGTCAGTATGCTTATGTTATGCCAGACAGGGTTAGCTTGGGGTCATTCGTGATCCTAGGTCCCGTGTTTACCGTCAAGGGGGTAGCCTTGAGGCGTGACAGGATTGCCCATATCCATATAGGCAGATCAATTATAATGTTAATTTGCATAAAAATTATAACGATTAAGAGCCTATTTTGAATTGACTTTTGACTTATAAACCAAAATTTAAAAACTCTTAACTTCTGCCTTTTGGCTTAAAAACATGTGCTTATAAGCACTTTTTTGTCCAAACTCTCCAAAACTGTTTAAAAGCTACCTTGACTTAAAAGCACCTAAATAAGCCAATTCAGAGGGGCTATAATCAAAGGTGAGCTCTAACAGAAAGGACTCTGCTCTACTAAAAGCCCACTATATTCTCTCACACCAATGATGTGTCACATGTTGTAATAGTATTACAGGTTAAACCGGAAGAATTTTAATGAAAGACCATAGTTTTGATAAAAACTAAGCAAAAGGCAATTGGAAAAGAAGATCCAACTCAAAGGCATAGGAATCTATGGGATGAAGTGAAGAACAACTCAAAGGTGAAAGTTTTTGATGGGAGAAAGACCATGTTTTGGAAGGATAATTGGCATGAGAAAGGCAACTTGGAAGAGTTATTTCCTGATGTTTACAACTTAGTTACATTTCAGCAAGGGTTTATAGCAGATTTATGGACACTACAGGGGTGGAACTTCAACTTCAGAAGACATCTAAAATGACTAGGAGGTTCAGAGAGTAGCTGATTTTCTTAACACAGTGGAACCTTTCAATGGACTTCAAACAGGGAAGGATGTTCTATGGTGGACAGGAAACAATAGAGGAGTATACAAAGTTAATAGAGCTTATAAGCTAATGGATCAGACAAACCAACAAATTAAAAATTGTCCATGGAAACAAATATGGAAAAGCAGAATACCCTACAATGTATCTTGCTTTGTCTGGTTGTTGGCCAAGGAAGCAGCTCTTACTCAAGACAATGTCATGAAGAGAGGGATAACCTTATGCTCTAGATGCTTTCTCTGTGGGGAGACTTTAGAGAATGTAAATCATCTGTTTTACACTGCAAGCACACTCAACTATGGAGGATTTTTTTGAGTCACAAAGGCATCTCCTGGACTATGCCTGGGAAAGTTTCAGAGACTTTAAAGAGCTGGGAGGAAGCCGGAGTACTGGCAAAAGACAGAGGCAGATGGAGACTTATCCCTGCTTCAATATGGTGGGCAATATGGAAAGAGAGGAACTCTAGGTGTTTTGAGAGCATAGAAAATAGTGTGCAGAAAGTGAAGCTCAACTGCATTTTGCTATTATGTTTTTTGGTGTAATCAGTTATACTCAAATGACTCAAATGATACTGTCTCTATAATTGATGTTTTAGACTCAATTTAGCCATAGAGCAGTAAGAATTTGGGAATTTTGTATATAAGGTTTCAGTACAACCCATGTACTGTTTTGTGATATAATACAACCTTACCAAGTTCAAAAAAAAAGACAGAGGCAGATGGAGACTTATCCCTGCTTCAATATGGTGGGCAATATGGAAAGAGAGGAACTCTAGGTGTTTTGAGAGCATAGAAAATAGTGTGCAGAAAGTGAAGCTCAACTGCATTTTGCTATTATGTTTTTGGTGTAATCAGTTATACTCAAATGACTCAAATGATACTGTCTCTATAATTGATGTTTTAGACTCAATTTAGCCATAGAGCAGTAAGAATTTGGGAATTTTGTATATAAGGTTTCAGTACAACCCATGTACTGTTTTGTGATATAATACAACCTTACCAAGTTAAAAAAAAAATCTGATTTTTTCTTCTACTCCAGTAATTCCTCTGCTGCTATTAAGAATGATGGATTTTCTTCAACATAATCGTTCTCTTTTCCTATTCATGCTCTCTTTCTTTATTTGTTTTACCCGATTCTAAATCTCTCTCTCAATCTCGCCATATAGTTACAGATCCCTTCCTCGTCTCAGCATGTATTCAACATCCTCAAAAATCCATCTCTTCTGGCTCTTTTCTTATAGTTCTCTTTACCTTCCGTAATTTTTGCTTATGCACCACTGATTAATTGCTGCAAGTTCTTAACTCTGACTTCAATATCAACATTCCAGCAGCTTCCCCTCCATGCAAAATCATTTTGGAATCAGCTAGCTAAATTATGCTTGGGTAGGTCCAGTATATAGCAGCAAAAGTTAAGTAGTTGGCCAGAATCCACTTGGGCTTAGGAAGAGAAAGGTTAAACGTCAACACCCTAGCATTCTTTGGTTTCTCCAAAAACTCTAAACAACAAATTAGTCCCAATCTCCTAGCAAATCTTTTTTGGACGGACATCTTCTCCACTCAGCTTTTTAATCCATTATTTCCTTCTTTTCTTTGTTTGCTTAATTTTCTTAATTTTTTCTAAGATATCATTCCACTTTGAATTTATTTATCTATGCCTAAAGTGAATAACACCAGAATATTATTTTAAAACATATGTAACATGCATCAAGTGTGCCATGATTTCTTATATAGATCTAATTCTAAGAGGGAGGAACTAATGAAATTGTGATGCACGTTAAAGTCTGGCTTTTGGGTTGGAAGTTCATCAAAACTAAATGCAGTCACAAAGCAATTTAGTAGTGCTACAGAAGAACATAGAAAACAATAAGATCAACATGCAAAGGAGCAGCATTTCAGACATGACTTAAACGAGATAATGGGGAATCTTTTAACATATAATTTGCCACATCAATGCCAAGATTAATCTACAGCAGACAACCCCTCAATAATATAAAGTAAAAACTTAGTATTACTTCTAAGGTAGCTTGCAGTTTGTAAGAAGTTATAAGCAAAAGTTGAAAACCAAAACGAAAAGTAAATGGAAAGACCTTTTGAAGAAAGCCACCACAGAAACGGTAAAAGATGAGCTTAGCTGAAGAGATCCTTCCCATAGCTTTTCAGCTGCAGGAGACATCTTATTAGACGGTAACCTACTCTTCTCATTTAATCTGTGAGAACTATGGATTGACTTATTTGATTCAACATGTTGAACACAATTTGATGGAGAGTGGACATGTTTGGAGGAGAGGTCATCTGTCAAAGAACTTTTGATGTTCTCCTTAGCTATTGCTTTCAGGTCCTTTTTCATATCACCTTCCATGTGACTTCTTCCTCTACTTTCAAGTGTGTCTACACGATTATCAAAAGAACCAATGGAATTCTGAGCCTTGGTATGCAATGACTTTCCACCAGCCTTTTGGTCAGTAGAAGCCGAGCCCCTTGAGAGAATATCTCTATTCCACCAACAGGGGATATTACTTCCAGATCTGTTTGAATACTTAAGACTTTGTTTCAAAACACAAGAATTTCCAAATTTATTGGCTTCTTCAGGGTAACCTCTTCCATGAGAAGAAGCATATGAGGAATGGTGCTGAGAAGATATCTGCTCAACTGCTCCAAACTCTCTCACAACTCCAGTGGAAACATTATACTCCAATGGCATCCTAGAGGTGACATCAGGGTTCCCAGAAATCAAATAGCCCTGATGAGGATGAATCTGAGATTTTCCAGTATACGAATTATCGGATTTTGAAGAGGATCTACCAGTGTCAGCTTGTGCAAGCATGTTATTTGTCTGTGATACCCAATTTAGTGAATCAGGTGTCTCCCCAATTGGAAAATCATATTTCCAGAGTGGATGCTGGTGCTGTGTAGATTGCTGCGTGCATAAAGGGTAATGGTTTATACTTTTAACTTCATTTTCTTGGGCCTTCAAACTACTAGTGTATCCTTCGACACTGTTCTGATAATTAGATTGATGCTGGAAACTATCTCCGAGAGCAACCACTGAGGCAGACTTTGATTGATTTACAGTTAACTCACGGGTGTTTTCTTCTGTGGTGAATAAGAGTGGACCATTCTCTTTTAATCGTGATTCTGGAGTCCAGGAAAATTCAGGCAAATCAACTGGCCTCGATATCCTTTGACCCAAATGCATCCCACAGGAATCAATGTCGTAGCCTCCAGATGAAGATGGGAGTATTTTTTTTTCCATCCTTTAACTCAATCCTGCTCACTAGCAAAATAAGATCAATAAGATAAGAGAATAATCAAAGGAAAACAAACAAAAGTCATCTACAAGCACTTCAGAAAGCTAGAAATAGTATAAAAGAACTAATGGGAGAACTTAAACTACAGGTGACAACAGAACTTAAAGGTACATGTTAGAAGCTTTATCTGAGTGATTATCCCCCCCCCCCC